>NC_056601.1:14639303-14754303 GCF_018340385.1 Cyprinus carpio
CAGATTTATTTTATTATAAATGTTATTATTTAATTATGGTTTATTTATTTATAATGGTAAACTCTCTTATATCAATATTGTTTTCCTTTGTTCAATGAAAAAGCTGATCTCCGCAGCAAAAGACTCCTGGGTTAGAGTATGGCTTGTGAGCTTGACTCCAGAGACGAATAGTGTAGAGGTAAATGCACTCACAGACAAATACAGTACACTACCAATCAAAAGTTTGTGGTCAGTCAGATTATTTTGAAAGAATTTAATTATATTACTCAGCAAGATGCATTAAGCCTAGTCAGGAATACAGCATGCACTTCTAGGACATTCCCACTGGTCATATGAGGATCACCTGCAGAAGGAAGGTCATGTGTTGACAGTATATTGGTGAGTATATTGCTGTACAGTCATGATAGACAGGGCCAGGCTGGAGTGAATGTTACCATAAAATCAACTTCTAACGTCTTAGGCATTAAAAAGCCACACTTGAACCAGGTGACTGTGTTAAGTATGGTATGTCCACATGATTGGCAGTTGTGCTAAGTACAAAATACTCTTTTGTGCTCTGATATTAAGGTAAAATACATAACATTGGTTAAACGGAACAGATCTCAAAATGAAGAACTAAAATGTTAGAAGTGGTTGTTCTTTTAATGTTTTCTTCTCACATAATTTGTTTAGTATTGTATAGTGTTAGTAGTATTGTATTGTTTGTTTAATATTAATGTATTTACTGAACAATTTCTTTTACCTCATTGAACAATTTTGGATGTGCAATTGAATCAGATGTCATGTAATCATATTTGTGTTTAGAAAACAAAACATATCAAAATAGTTTGTAAAGTATTTATTCATTATAAATACAATGAATATTAAATATGGCAGAGGCTATTTTTTCAAAGTGGAATTATGTTCTTTATATTTGTCTAGAAACAAAAGCATTGTATCTAGCTTGATGTTAAATCACATATTTTATATTTTTTGTTGTTGTCATAGTTTTTGCTATTTTCTGTTTGCTATTTGCTATTTTCTGTCACTGAAACAATTTTCAGTGACAATAAAAAAAAATTATTAAAGAAAATAGTTTACTGTGACTTTTATTGCAATTAGAAATGTGTACCAGTAGATGGCAATAGATCTTATATCTTTAATGGTTTTCTAAAACATTTTGAAGATTTGTAACTTTTGAGATCAGAATTAGCATATTTGATTCAATCATAAGTGCATTCAAGTGCATTGATTCATATAAAAACATCCGTGAAACACATCATAGAACATATTAGAACATGTCCAGCACTCATTTCTATTCAAAATGTAAAAAATATCAAACATAAATTAAGGATGTCTAAATTGCCTAAAATGATGAGGCTTTGTTTTCCAACTGACGTGCGCTCTACAGTCCTCATGCATTATATGTACATGTATTTGCATTGTTTTGACAGTTGTTAGATCACACCTTCTTGCATGCCACTATTGGTCGATTATGTACAATGTCTGAATGTACCAGACGCTACATTACCTTCAGCATCTATGAAAACCAGACATTGAAAAAGAGGATGTGTGGTCACCCTACCTGTGTTCAGTGGGTTTTAATGGTCATCAGGGTTATCTCTGTGTAACCTTTGAGTATGAAGTGAAAATCATTTAGATCATCTTCATGGCAAAATTTTCTTTCAAGAGCAAATTTGTAAATAAGCAGTAATTTCGTCCATGACCGTAGTAGTATATTCAACACTATTAACATTTTTCCCCTTTGTGCCTCTCTGTTAAGCTATAAAAGAAGACTTTGGTTGACTTTGGTGTCCTTCATGCACCTGCCATGACGCCCTGATGAGTCCTTGTCCTTGATTTACACCCTGTTTTCACACTGTAACGTTTTGTTGTCATTACATCTTTCATCTATGCAGGTTTCTGTATTTATAGGTCAAAGCAGAACACCAGAGGAATGCAGATTATCACATCAACCTGTTTTATCAGTAACCCACTTAAATATCTACAATGCTCATTTGACTGTTTTTCCCCATAATATTTATGTCCATAATTCAGTTGTTCCCTCATAGTATTATCCACACATGACCTCTCTTTCCAGCTTGTTGTTGATAAAACCCCATGGTCTCTTATGTAAGACTTTTAACTTTGTCCTATGGAGGACACTATGTGTGCCCTATATCTGTTATGAAGAGAGGGTGAATATCAATGACACAGAGGGACAGACCTAATGGGTAGAGAATAGACTGCTGACCGTCAAATTTGATGGTGGACAGAAAGGGAGCGAGTCCAGAGAGCGTCAATGAGACCTTCACTGGCTGTGGGTTTAATGGAATTATGTAACACTGCCATGCAGCACTGGAGCACAGCGAGATGTGTTTAAGGTCATTGTGTTTAGTGGGATCTGTGGTAATGAAAACTATGGCTGGTCTACAGGCCATGTAAAATTCAATAGTGCTCTCCAGACACATCAGATCTGTGGGTTCCGGGGATGGGGCACGATGCAGTTCCAAAGGACACAAGACGCTTATTTTATTACACTTAAGCAGGAGTTAAAAACAATAGTTATTTTCTGTGCTTTCTTTGCATGTCATGTGATGTTTCTTCTACTATGGCCACTTTTATTTCCAAGGAATTAATTTTTTTATTATAAAATATCAGTCTCTCTCTTTTTGTTGTAAGAAGGTTACATTAAATCTGGCTTGGAAACGTTTTCTAGCATTTCAAATTTAAATTTTTTTTTTTTTTTTTTTGTACCCTTCACTTACCCAGAAAAATCAGTAAGAGATGTTGCTGTGCATCATTTTCCAGTCAAGAGGTAATATCATCAAATTATGTAGAAATGCTATTTTATCAACAAAAATCTCATCTCGTGTCATTTCCATAACAAAGTGCCATTTAACATCAGTGTGAATCAATGGAAATTATATTATGTTGGAAATAAATAAAATGAAAATTCCCTCTATTTTATGTATGCATTGATGATATGCACTTATTGTGAATAATTCATTCATTCATTCACCAAGGTACTTTTATAGTTTTTAGTAATATTTTTGAATTATTTTTTCCGTTCTCCATTTTTATTTTAATTTGAGTTAAAGCTTTTTTCATTTTGTGTGTGTGTTTTTGCCATTTTTATTATTGTCTATAGTTTTTATTAATTCAGTTTTGTTTGTAGTTATTTTATATCAAGGTTTTTAATATTCTTTTCAGTTCATCTTTATTTCAAATAACAGAAAGGTTTTTAATTGTTTTAGTTAACCCTGATCCATTCGTGTGTGTGTGTGTGTGTGTGTGTGTGTGTGTGTGTGTGTGTGTGTGTGTGTGTGTTTTAAATCATAGCTTGATCTTCCCATGAAAACAATAGACTTCTTTCTGGTACCGTATGCAGGTTTTCTTTAATCATTTAGTCCTCCTAAACCCCACTCCTTTCTTATAATCAACAACCGGATATAACCAAGTCCCACCCTACATTTTTCTTCTTTCACTCAGATACATCAGAATACAAAATAAAGAAATCATTAGTTGTATGCTTTGTTCTGGCTTCCGTTCTTGGTATTATAAAAGCCAATAGAGACCATAACAAGCTCATTAGGCTGAATGGAATATGTTTTGATGCAAGATTTTACATGTTTATTAATGTAAATGTGATGGGGAGAGGGTTTCAAGGACAGCACAGACGCAAGTGTGCACAATTATAATACTCTGCAGACGCACATGTAGTTTTATTCATGAAGAAGAGATTGAACTGGCATTGAATTGTGTACAATAATCTGTCTATATAAAACATGACAGTTTATTCACTTTCTATCCTGCCTGTTTGTCATCGTATTTTTAGCAATAGCCAAACCCAGCGACCTGGCTTTGATGTTCAGCAAACAAAAAGCTGCCCAACGCATCCCATTAATGTGAATGATTAATTTGGAGATGTCTGGATGGAACACGCAGCACTCGCTCCCCCTCTCAAGACTTTCCAAAATCTATCTGCCTTAGCGTTGAGCCTGCTGGGAAAGCTTCGCCACACAGGGATTGACAAAGTAATTCCTCACCAGTCTGGAGTTGAGGAAAAAACAGACGCAAGGAGGAAATTAGGGAAAAGTGTCTGCTGAAAATAGTTCATATAAATAGACTGGAATCAGCAGGAGGGGGAAGTGGGATCAGACACACAGACAAATGCTGGACGAGAGAGATTGGCTGGAGACAAGGAGGGATAGAAAGAGGAGTGAGAAAGAGGTTGACACCATGCTGATGATTCATCTGGTCATCTCCAGAGTGAGACGTGTGTGCACTCCACCCGCTCCAACAGCTGCTCCCGAGCCCCGTCTCCTCTGCTGTGTCCTGCGAGAACAGGAAATGAAGAGTGAGCTGTTTTAAACATTGGTCTGTCCTACTCTTACCCATGGGGCACTGCAACAAAACAAAACCTTTACATTTTTCTCTTTATTTTGTTCTAATGTTGTTACAAACAAGACATGAAAACAAGACAAGAAATAACTGAAAATCTGAAAAAGATAACTATGTTGTGACATGAACTCTCAAGTCAGTTTCACTATAATCTCATGAATTTGTCATTGTCAGATCACTGGAAAGGCAAATATAGAAAATTGACCAAAAATAACCAAAATAATAAAATAACCCTTCATTTTGCCTTCTATTATAATTAAATAGATATAGTGAGAGACCATTCATGAGAATATTCCACATTTCCTCAGTCCCCTCTTTCTACTGTGGCTAATATTAATTGGCTGGCTCAAGAAACATCCAGTGTTATACTGTTCTACCCTGTAGCCCAAGACCGGTTGCCCACTGAAGCTAAGCAGGGCTGAGCCTGCTCAGTACCTGGATGGGAGACCTCCTGGGAAAACTAGGTTGCTGCTGGATGAGGTGCTAGTGAGCCCAGCTGGGGGTGCTCACCCTGTGGTCTGAGTGGGCCCTAGCGCCCCAGTATAGTGATGGGGACACTGTACTGTCAACAAGCACTGTCCTTCAGATGAGACGTTAAATCGAGGTCCTGACTCTCTGTGGTCATTAAAAATCCCAGGATGTCTTTCGAAAAGAGTAGAGGTGTGACCTCCCATTGGCCTCTGACCATCATGGCCTCCTAACATTCCCCATATCTACTGATTGACTTCATCACTCTGTCTCTCTCCACCAATAAGCTGTTGTGTGGTGGGCCTTCTGGCGCACTATGGCTGCCGTCGCATGATCCAGGTGGATGCTGCACAATGGTGGTGGATGAGGAGATCCCCCCTCACAATGTAAAGCACTTTAAGTGACTAAAAGTACTGGGACTTGATCATGATCTAACCACACATATATAGATGTGTGATATAACAGTTCAAAGAATTTTCACAGTAAAGATTGGCAACTGAAAATTGGTTCTTATTTAGAACCGGTTGCATTTAAAAAAATACAGGTGTGGTGTATTTTATAATCAGATCCCATGCTCAATTGGATCTCTGGTATGCTACTTGGAATTTTCCAACCCAACCTCATGAGAGCAGGAAAGTCCTCCTCTAAACTGAATTTTCAGTCAGCAGATTGTACAAAAACCCACAAATTAGATTGTAAGAATTCATACAAATCAGTCACCAAAACATAAAACAGTTACAAATCACCATAAGTTGTTGTATTTTCAAACCATGAGGTGTCAATGTTGATCTCTTACACTCTTCTGCCATTGGCAATGAAATACCATAACAAACGGACCTTATAGTCAGGATAGTGGCAAAATTCAATATGGCCATTCCTGAACTATTAACTCTTATGAAGAGGTTCTTTTTGGTTTGTTTTATTAAAACCAACTCACTTGAATGAGTCTGTTCTTTAGTGAATCAGACTGTAACTATACTGACTGGTCATTCTAAAGAAACACGTTATGCATTTTGTCAGCAGATCATTTGATAATGGACTTGCATTTACCCCAAATGTTCCTTACAAAAAGAAAAATTAACGGAACTGATAAGGAAATGGAACCACATTCAGAATCATTTAATTCTTTATGATTCCCATATTCAGAAATTCAGTTCAAACAACAAACGCAAAGTATGTTCTCAGGCTAGAATGCAGCACTCCCTTTGAACTTAATGTTTTAGTTAGATATTTAGTTGTATTACCACTTCATGATTATGTCAACTAATAATGTTTGCAGAGCAGCAAGGTCTTACCAGGGAGTTCCTGGTAAGTTTTTCACAGAGTATTCAGACCTGGTTTCATATGTCAAGTTTTAAAGTCAATATGTTTTGAACTGTATCACATGGGAAAACGGTGACTTCATGGTGCACTCAAACATACACTTAAGATTTAGATCTAGAGCAGTTACATGTATTCATCCATAAAAGACTTCCTCAGTGTTGTAGGCATTTTGTTGACATTTATGAATTTGTCCTAAATGCAGCACTAGTAGTTGCTGAATCAGGAACAGGACTTTGACATAGCATTGTAAGCGATATTTTCTTGTCTCAATAGTGTGTGCAAAGATGTTTGTTATTTTTTCTTATCAGTGTGCTTGTGCAAACCTTCACTTTACTGGCTAAATACATAACAACGTCATATAAATTTTGCCTCAAAGGATGTAGAATTAGCCAATGTTTTATCTTATTAAAAATTTAAAAACAATGACAGCTCCAGTGAACCGGCTTCGTGCCACAACAGAGACATATCAGTTACATAATATATAATTACCATGGGCAAACGGGAGTACTGTGGGTTATTTTTTTCTCTATGTGTGTGTACTTGTGTATGTGTGTGTGTTTGTATGCTCCAGCTGTGCTGTCACTCGAGGAAACCCACTACACTCATAACACACACTGGCCTTTGCCCTCTGAGAGGATCTAAATTTGCTGAGCCGAGCAGAAATTTAACCTAGTCATAATTACGTGCACATTAAAACACAAAGCTGACCCCAATCCTCTCAGCCCCCCTAAAACCCACAAAACTCTAGACTTCCCATCAAATTTAATAAACAAAACACAAGCAAATATAAATTATGTCAGCACTGATACACATGAAGTCAGATTTTAACTTTGGCATATTAACAGTCAGTGTTCACTATTCCAGACACCACGGTCACAAGATCCTAGAGGCCATGACATTGGCATGCCCTGGAAATAGAACTCCTATACAGAGAATTCTCCTCTTGACTGGGTTTAGGAGACTGGGTTGATGGACCATGTGGCCTCCAGATGGGCACTCAGGCCTGGACGGCGTGATCAGAGGTGAACAAAAACAGAAATCTAAATGGAGCAGAAAGACAAATACGGCAGTCTGTTCATTTAGTCTTTCCAGACAGTTAATGAGGATGGACACTTAATGAAAATGGTCAAATGAAGTGTAAACGTCATAATTTTGCCTTTGACAGTAAAAAGTGTAGGAGGTGGGCTTTAATGGTAGACTGCTGTCATATATAATATACTCTCTGAGATATGTCTTAAAAACACCAAAGCTCAGTGCCCTTAATGCACACTTAACTTAACCCACATTATAAGTTAAGAATAAGTATATCCCATCATGCATCATAAACATTCCGCTGTAAATTAAATTAATTAGATATTACATATAACTGAAAAAAAAATTGTCATTTAATTAGAAGAGTGTCTTCATATAGGGACTACTGAACAGACATTTAGAAGTTTCTTTTAAAATGCAAAGTACTGAAAATCAAAATAAAGCTCTATAAACACTTGGATTTTTACACTGTAAGTGTGTTCCATTTGGTATTCATAAGTTCTACACACACTTGCGGTTTTTACGCCCACTTGAACACATGAGCCAAATACAGGAAATCTATTAGTTCTGGCCAATCATACTTTTTCATACAACTAGATTTGAATCATTGTAGCTTGCTACCATCTGTAAATTCTTTATGCAATAAATAATGTAAACATTTCCCTGCCCTCCAAGTCTTTCTGGTAGAACTGGCGGAGTAAAATTATACAGCAAAACTGCCAATGTTGTCTAAACTGAAAGTTAGCCTACTCAGTATTACCATCTTGTTTACTAAACTGTTTAAAAGAAATACCATGCAATAAATCATGTTGCTGGTCTGAATTGACCCCTCCTTTACCTAAACTATGATGAAGCATTTCTGCAGTAAAACATCATTAATCTAGCCATTTTTATATAAATAATAGACCTAATAATAATGCACATTTATAACACTATTTGTTAGCCTGCCATTTTTAATTCAGCTGCTAATGAAGTGACTTCAGACACATTTGACTTCTTAGATTTGATTTTAGATTGTTTCTTTTGTAGATGGAGCGAATGGACATGCAAATACAACATTTGCTATGGTCTCCTCTTCTACCATGTAGGCTACTTCTACAGATGTTTACAGTTCTATAGTTTACTTCCATGTTCCAAACCTGGAACCGTGAATAGGGTTCATTCAAAGCAACTGTCTGGAATGTGTGATATTGCTTTCATCTTAGCAAGCATTAAGAACCTGAGAGCACAATCTGTGAGAAACAATTTGAGAAAACTCCCAGGGGACTGAAGCAGAAGGTTTCTCACCTGAACTATATTAATATTCTGCTGACCTAAACTCCACTGACCCTCAAACTTCAGAGGAAAACTCTCACCTGTTGTGGAGGTTAGGAAATAAACGTGCGATGTTAATCATCTTGAGTGGGCATGATAGGAAGATGTCAGGGCAGCGTTAGCTGTATTCGTCCCTGTTTCCATGGCGACCTCAAAGTGCTGCTAGGAGGTGTGACGCTGCTAGGAGTGTGGCATGTGCCAAAGCCTACTGCTTATCCCTCGTTTGCTAAGTTTCTATTCATAGTACTCAGTGGTGAGCCACGCTGAGGATGGGCATGTGGCGGGTACAGTTGGGATGCGCAGCCCAGCCCAGATCAGATCGTCTCATGCTGATTTTAGAGAAATGGGGTAGAGCATGAGGGGGGCTGGCAGAGCGCAGGTGTGTGGATGGGCTGACTGCACAACCACAATTCTCAGTAGTTCAGTTCAACTCTAAGTAACACCTGCTGTCCAACAGTGATGGGCTTTAGTGACACAGTTTTCCCCAGATAAAAACTATTAGCACCATTTTAAAAGAAGAATGTTCATTTTAGTCATGAAGAAATAGATTTATTGCATTTTGACTTTCGTGATTTTCATTTCAATTTCATTTTGCTTTTATTGAAGAAAGGTTTATACCCACCTATACAAATCGATCCATATATACCCCAACATAATTTATTGCAATGTGAATTTTTTTGTTGTTGATTTTGTCTTGTTATTAAATTGTTCAAATTTCAGATTCAAATTGTAGTTGTCACACACAAACACACACACACACACACACACACACACACACACACACGCACGCACGCACGCACGCACACACACACACACACACACACAACCATACATAATATGATACAGTGGAATGCTTTTTCGACTCTCTGCACATAGAATGAAATGGGAACATTTCAGTTCAAGTCAATATAAACGTCATCAGTAACCATAAATTAGAAACTGACTTTACAACACAACAATCTAAAGAGAGAGAGAATTATTATTTATTATTATTATATTATTATTCACATTTTATTATTATGTTTTTTAACAAAGTTTTAACCATTTTTTTATTTCTTGTTTTAAAAAAAATGTGTTCATGTACTTATTTTCTTATTGATTTATAGATTCTTGTTTTATGTAATATATAATCATTATTTGTTCTTTGTTCATGTAATGGAGAGAGAGAGAGAGAGAGAGAGAGAGAGAGAGTATAATGAAAAGTATATAACAGGTACTGAAAGTTACTTGTATATTTGTGGTAGGTAGTTATATTATTTGTATTATTTTTAGTATTTGTAATAAGAAATACAGTATAATACATTTTTAAAAAATATAAAACAATAAAATATTTGTATTATTTTATCTGTATTAACATTTTTATTATTTATGTCATGAAACAAATATAATTATTCCTAATTATTTGTTAGCTCTCATATCCTTACCTACAAAGGCTTCCATGTATTTACGGCTCAGTGATCTCACTTCTGCAATTGGACCCAAAAGTGTTCTCAGACAGTGAGAAGAGCTCAACTAGTCCACCACTGGACAATTTTTCGGGGGGCAGAGGGGTTGAGCCTGGGGACAGAATCTATGTAAATAACAGCTTTTGTGGGTGATTGTTCAAGCTCAATTGGCACCTCTGTAATAGGCTTTTGTAAAGTGGATCAGTGAGGAGAATGGCACAGCTCTATGCCACAGAAAACAAGCCATTGTAGGCTCTGCCTGTTTAGTGCCAGGGACACGGAGAGTTGCTGAGAGAAATTGATCTGTCCAGGCTTAACCCCTAGTCTTTCATGTGTCTATGGCTTTGGCCAGCATTGGCTTTGTTAGAATCAGCCTACGCAAGGTCTTTCCAACCCAATGATCAGCACTTTACTCCGCTGTGAGAAGGGAGAGAGGCAGTGGACTGCACTGAAGCCACCTTTATTCCCCATTGTGCCCACTGGTACATCAATAGTGTCGGATAGAAGCCTGAGCAAAAAAAAAAAAAAAAACTGCTGGGAAAGACACTTTGGAATAAAAACCCTGGGGGAATCAGCAACAGCTTGTTGTTGTATTGTAGGCTGCCTAGACACAGAAAAGTCCCTAAACAAACTGTTTCACAAGTTCACAATGCAATAAAAGTGTGCTTGTGTGTTTTTTTCCATTGTTGTTTATGAAATCCAGACTTAGAAACACCAAAAGTGTCATTTGATTGCATGGAAACCATGAATCAGATACAATACTTAATTATTTCTAGATAATAAGATGAAGACAGATTTTTCAAATGCTTCAGGGACACTTCATATCTTAAAGGAGAGGGATGAGTCTGGACACATCCTACTGGCCTAGTTCAGAAGACACTTTGTGGAACAGAGTGGTAAGCATGAGGGAGCTTTTTTCTTGGAACAGATCCCAGGGTATCTGAAAACCCTGGTGAAATCGCCAGTTGCCACAAGGTTAAATAAACTAGGTCGTTTCGTTTGGACAGCAGGTTATTTAAATAACCCCACCTGAAAATACCTCTTGGTCTATAGACATTCATCTTAACTCCATTCGCACCAAGCTCAAAGCGGTGGGTGAAAATATTCTGAACTTCAAATTTGTAAAAATGACAGAACTGATTATTTTAGTGATAGGCTAAATAATTAAATAAATTACCTGTAACCAATATACCAACATTCTTCATTAAAAAGGGTTATTTTGCAAATTGCAAAAAACTGTCCTAACTATATATACATGGGTGTTAACTCTGATATGTTTCTACCACACTGTTCAGCTGTCATTCAGCCTCAGCAACAACAGTGTGTCACATAATTATTCAGAAAAACTCAAAGGATGTTACAAGAAGGAATATCAGGTCACTTCTCAGAAAGAGTCTCTAAGATTATTGAACAGTAAACAGCATCACCTAATGATGCTCATTCATTATGGAACAGTCTACTGTTTTGCAAACAGAAGGAAATTCTTGCTTTGTCAGTGCTATGGCATAGAATCCTTCACTATATATAATAATAATAATAATAAGTTTGGGCACATTTTAGGACTTTCTGATCTATTTGTTATTAGCATAATTGTTTTGTTATTCTTTTTACAAATCTTTATTACAAATGCAAACATTCTGGTTTCTGGCTTATTACTATTTTTAAATCTTTATCATGATTTTTTTAATCTGTATCAATTCTATTGTAGAGAAAGTTCCCAATTTTAATTTTACTTTCACTTTTTTATTATTAATATGGGCCACAGTTTAACATTGTAATATTGATGAGCAAATATTTTCCCAAGAGTGTTTATTCAAGTTTAACTTTTGCTTAAGAATGGATCAGTCTCATATCACATGTGGGATTCTTTTCTCTTAAATTTGCTGAAATGTTCTAGAATAACAGACCCTGCTGAATGTGCCCCAGGTGTGTCTGTAATGAGATGGAGCTGCATGCGTGTCACTGATGCAGGCCATATGTGAAGCGCTCATACAGGACCAGCAGAGGTGAACCGACTGCACAGCGGAGCACGGTTAAAATGCTTTATGCTCACCAGTGAGTGTGTCCCCTGTGGGTCTGTACTATGTCAGTGCTTGTTTAGCAAAACATAAAACTTTGTGTGAAAGATAACAAAGAGAAAATTACTTCTAAAAGTCCATGATATACATTCTTAAAAATAAAGTGTCTTTATTGGCATCAGTGGTTCTATGAAGAACCTTGAACATCCATGGAACCTTTGAAAAGGGGAAAAGGTTCTTTATAGTGGAAAAAGGTTCTTTAGATTTTTCAAAATGTCCTTCAAAGTGGTTCTTTTAGGAACTGTTCACTGAAAGGTTCTTTTGGGAACCAAAAATGGTTCTTCTATGGCATCACTGCAAAAACATCCTTTTGGAAACTTTATTTTTAAGAGTGTATGCTGAAAAGCAGGTAGTGTTCATTATTTTCTGTAAAAAAATAAAATAAATAAAAATAAAATGATTGCCTTATAATAGAACACAGACATTGTGACTAGTCAGCAGAATGAATTGGGAAGTGTTGCAAGCCTTTGAAATACCTTTCGTGTATTACATTAAGTTAAACCATCAATATCCAAAAACAAAAATAGCACTAAAATTGAAATTGAAAAACCGTAGTTATATTTTGTTGATCCTCGTTTTCATATTTTGATAACAATATTTATATTTTAAATATTTACATTCCTTTCATTTGTTTTGATCTGGCACTGTAAATATTTAGCCTACTGTAATGGATTCCTTGAAAGGAAGTCACTGATTATATGGAAATAAATTCACTGACGATAATGTTTACCTTATGTGTCTTATTAATAGCATTTACTTAATCACAATATTGTAAACCCAAATTAGCTTGTACAGTGCCGCCCACTAATCCTGGCACCCTTGGTAAATATGAGCAAAGGTGGCTGTGAAAATAAATCTGCATTGTTTATCCTTTTAATCTTTCATTTAAATAATTTACAAAATTCAAACCTTTCATTGAAGTAAAACAATAGAAAGTGGGGGAAAGTCACACTATGAAATAAATGTTTTTCTCTAGTTCACATTAGCCACAGTTATTGGCACCCAATTATTGCAACATCCTTTTTCCAAGATAACAGTTCAGAGTTTTTTCCTATTATGCCTGAAGAGTTCGGAGAACACCTGATAAGAGATCAGAGACCATTCCTTCATCCAGAATCTCTCCAGATCCTTCAGATTACCAGCTCCATGTTGGTGCTTCTTCTCTTCAGTTCTCCCCACTCATTTTCTACAGGGTTCAGGTCAGGGAACTGAGACAGTCATGGCAGAAGCACCATTTTGTGCTCAGTGACACATTTTTGTGTTGATTTAGATGTTTGTTTTGGATCATTGTCCTGATGGAAGATCTAAACATGGTCTATTATAAGATTTCTTACAGAGGCAGTCTGTTGGTATTTGATAGATTCCATGATGCCATGTATCTGAACAAGATGTCCAGGACCTCCGGCAAAAATATAGGCCCACAACATTAGAGATCCAGCAGCATATTTAACCGTGGGCATGGGATACTTTTTATCCCTGTTTGCACCAAACCCATATGGTGGGTATGCTGCCAAAAAGCTATTTTTTATAGAAGCCACTTTCATTTGAATATCCAGTCATGTCTCACAACTGAATATGCTAGAGTTTGTTTTTGGATGAGCTAGGAGTTTTTCTTCTTTCTTTCTTGAAACCCATTTGAACAACATGTGGTGTTGTATACATATACATATTGTGGCGAGTATCCCGGTCCAAACGCCCACGAGGCAAGGGAAAGAGTGGGTCTGGCTCCCCACAGGGTGATGGAGCGGCGCCCGCTCAAAGGTGCACCGCGACCAGTCAGCAGACCGGCGGTCCCCGACCTCGTCGATGAGCCAATGCCCACTGAACCCCGAGGCCTGAGCCTGGATGGCCGGGTGCTTCCTGCACAAAGAAGGACTGTCCCTTGGGCCCAGCTGGTTGGTAAAGCTAGAAGGGAAACCAGTTCAAGCCTTGTTAGATTCCGGCAGTTCAGTCACCCTAGTTCAACCTACCCTGTTTAAACCACGGCCTGAACAGAAGTCACTGCTGCCATTTACGTGTGTGCATGGAGACACCTGCTATGTGCCGGCCCACACGGTTTGGATTTCAGTGAAGTCTGGGACCTGGGCTGTCGAGGTGGGCATTGTGAAAGACCTCCCCGTATCTCTACTCCTGGGACGGGACTGGCCGGGGTTTGAGAAGCTCCTCCTCACTCCCAGGACACCAGGCTATACCGCCCGGAACGGGCCATGGTGAAGAAGTTGGGAACCGCCCAGCCCAAGACCGGCCTACCTGGCAACAGACCGCAAGAGGGAGGGTGAGTGTTAACCAGCTAACCTGCCATCTGTCTACCTCGATGTGTTTTGGCAGGTCACGACCAGGGGTTCGTTCGGCAGGGAGCAATGACAGGACGACCGCCTGAGGAACTGTTGGGAACAGGTGCGCTGAGTCGATAAGGTAGACAGGCTTCCAGGCCCACACCACCTCCCTCATTTTGAAATAAGAAATGGTCTGCTGTACTGTGTCGCCCACAGGCGGGGGGAGGAAAAATTCCTCTTGGTCGTGCCTAAAACCAAGACAGAGAGTCATGGAGCTGGGACATCCCCATCCGATGGCGGGGCACCTCGAAGCCGAAAATAGCATCCAGTGCATCTGGGACCATTTCCAATGGCCAGGTCTGGACGTGGAAGTAAAACGGTTCTGTCGTAGTTGCCCCACCTGCCAGCAGTCGTCTCCTCGTCATCCTCCCCCCAGCCTGCTCATTCCACTACCTGTCATCGATGTGCCCTTCGAGCGGATCGGGATGGATCTGGTGGGACTGCTGCCGAAGTCTGCCTGGGGACATGAACACATCCTAGTGTAAGGGAAACAGGTCAATTTAGCTCAAAGGGAATCATTTAAGATTTTAAAGGGAATTTGAACAGAATCACTGTTTCACGGATGATCAATGAAACGGCCAGCGATTCACTGAACGAGCCGTTTAACATCAAATCTGCGCTGGATATTAATATCCAAAGTATAGTGAAAACACTATTAATTAGCACAGTAACAAGATCGGCAGTTTAAGACATTAACTTGTAAGCACAAAACACAAGATACTTCTCTTTTCAATATGAATAAGGCTTTATTAGATAAATCTAAGGCATATAAACTAATCTAACACATAAGCACACGCACTCACACATTCACACAAGTTGCAGGAAGATAGAAAGTTAGGAAAGAATGAGTTTAAGAGGATAAGAATGTGAAATCCCAAGTTTACAGCAATACGTGAAATTGCATAGACATGAACAACCATTAATCACTTAATTTACCCTCGCACTGAGTTCCTCAATGAGGTTAAAATTATATTAGATAACACCAGTACAGATGTGAGTCTGGAGGTTACTTGCGTTGCCTGTTTAATGGGGTTCCCTTTGTTGTCGCTGAAAAGGGGATTTCCCGAAGTTGCTAATTGGCTGGAAGTTCAGTAGTCGGTGGAAGTGACGTCTTGGGAAGCCCGTGGTTGGGCGTTGGCTGACGATGCAGAGTTGTGGGCTGGTTGAAGTTTCAGACGGGCACTCGAGATCAGACTCGGAGACACGGCGTTACAAAACTTAACTCAGAACACGAAACTCTCAAACGGAAAAGAAAAGAAACTAAAGTAAAAGAACAGAAGTAAAGTTTGACGAGACTAGGTGGTGTTTCTTCTCATCGTGGCTAAGTAGCAGCAGGCGGCGTGCAGGCCGAAGCACGCTGGAACGGCGCTCAAAGAACGCTAAAAGTGATGACAAAGCATGACTAAAAGCAGGCTAAAAGCCGGCATGACTGATAGCAAAAGCTAAAAAAGCTAAAAGCTAAAAGCAAAATTTGATGGTGTCCTGAGTATTTAAACTGGCCTTTTGGCCACACTTCAAATGTTGTCTTGACCAATTAGATATTGTCTTTTCTCGGGGTGTTCCGATGTTTGTCCCACCCATTCATAAATCATATGTTATCTTATCAAGCTCGTGGTCCGAATTTTCCCGCTCTTGCAGGGTATAATTTGGACATGATTCCTATAACAAGAATATGATACATTTGACAAATAACTGATGGTCAGAAACGTTTTTAAGCAAGAATATTCGAACAACACACATACTAAACATGAATATGATCCCTTAAGCTATTCAAGAGTTATTTAAAAAGACATACACAATAAGTGATTAGAAACATTAAAAATCAAATGTGTCGGTTACATAAATGATATGGAGTTAAACAATGGATTGATATCCATTTAGAAGTCTTTTTTGAGTTCATTTTGGTGCATATATGCATTGGAAGGCATTCTCTGTGCCATCCTGGGGAGTAAGGATATGTCCTGTGAAGACCAGAGGGGTTAACAGGTCTCCTTAGGAATTTCAGTCTGGTTCTGCTAGGTGGGGGGAAGTCAATCCAACGATCTTGTTTACTCTCATGGCTTTACATGTGAGGGTCAGACTGTCCATCTCTTCGATTACTTGCCCCAAATTAGACAATCTCTTCTTCGAATTGAAATTGTCAATAATTGTTCTAATGGTGTTAATGTTGAAAGCTGTTCTGTGAAAGAGTTGGTTGGTTATCAGACTGTGGTGCTAGGAGTTGATTTACAACATCCTGCCTTTCTGTGGAATTCGGCTCATGTTTCAACCAGGCTCCCGATCGAATCTTTAATTTGTCTGGTTCACGCTACACTAGTCATCCTGGATTATGCCACCTGGTACCCGGAAGCCATTCCTCTTCATGCGGCAAACACCAAGAACATTGCCCGAGAGCTCTTCCTGCTGGCCAGCCGGGTTGGGATCCCAAAGGAGATACTGATGGACCAGGGTACCCCTTCATGTCCCGGGTCATGGCGGACCTATGTCGACTCCTCAAAATACAACAGCCGAAGACGTCGGTCTACCACCCGCAGACGGATAGCTTGGTTGAAAGGTTTAATCAGACGCTCAAACGTATGCTGAGGTGGGTGGTGGCCGAAAATGGGCATGACTGGGACCTCATGATCCCGTATGTGATCTTTGGAGTCCGAGAGGTACCACAGGCTTCACCCCCTTTGAACTGCTGTTTGGGAGACAACCCAGGGGCCTTCTAGACATCACTCGGGAAGCTTGGGAGAATCAACCAGCCCCACTGTGCAGCCTAGTCGAGCATGTATGGGAAATGAGAGAAAGGATCGACCGAGTCATGTCCCTAGTGAAGGAACACCTCGTGATGGCCCAGCGTGCCCAGCAACGACTGTACAACCGGCCCGCACAAGCCCGGGAGTTCCAGCCAGGGGAACGGGTGGTAGTTTTGGTCCCGACAGCTGCGTGTAAGTTCCTGGCAGGGGCCCTACACCGTGGTGGAACGAATGGGACCGGTTATGGACTGTGTGCGGCAACCCAGCTGCCGACGAACAGATGGGTGACTCGGTGGTTCCTAGCACTCAGGACTTCTGCTTCCAGGTACAACATCAGGCCGAGGCCGACCACGAGAATGCGGATGGATTCTCCCGGGGCTGGTCCGGTTGGGCAGGTCTGGCAGGTAACATCAAATTCCCCTCCCGTAATACCCTCACAACAAGTTTTGTGTTGCCCCACAGGACCAGGGCGACACCTATGGGGGGGGAATGTGGCGAGTATCCCGGTTCCTGATCAACGTCGCCCTGGAAACGTCGCTCCCACACTGATCACAGTCACAACACCTGTGCGCGATAAGTGGCGCACCTGGAGCTTGTTCCCACTGCCCATAAAAGCCAGGAGAAGAGGCAACCGAGTTGACTTGCAACGAAGCTCCAGGCGAAGTTAATGCTTGTTCTTGTTCACAGAATCCGACGGTACCCCGGGAGAGGGATTTTCGCCACGGCACTTCACCCCACGAGCGCCAAGTCTTTGGCCACTCAAACTCTCCTCCTCAGCATGCATTACGACGATACAGACACATGTCCTCTTCCATGCATTTTCATAACATCTTTAGTTGATTGGAACTTCTTTATTATTGCCCTGATGGTGGAAATGGGCATTTTCAATGCTTTAGCTATTTTCTTACAGCCACTTTCTATTTTGTGAAGCTCAACAATCTTGTTCCACACATCAGAACTATATTCTTTGGTTTTACTCTTTGTGATGGATGATTAAGGGAATTTGGCCTTTGTGTTCCCCCATATTTATAATCCTGTGGAACAGTAAGTCATGGCTGGACAATTTCATGTTCATAATCACACTGGTGTGCTAAAAAATTAAATGTGAATAGGAATGTACTTCAGAGATATTTTACTCTTAAGAATTTCTAGGGGTGCCTATAATGGGAGCCAACATGCATTGGAGAAAAAACATTTATTTCATAATGTGAGTTTCCCCCCACTTTCAATTGTTTTACTTCAATCAAAGTTCAGAGTTTTGTGATTTTCTTTTTAATGAAAGATCAAAAAGTTAAATGATACAGATTTATTTTCACAGCCGCCTTTTCTCAAATTGACCAAGGGTGCCAATATCAGTGGGCGGCACTGTAGCTAAATTTAACATTAATATCTAGCCATGTTTAGAACACAGAAATGGCCGTGTTAGCAAACACAATCGTTTGCACACACATGATTTGCACAATTTCAGCCTTTGAGCGGCAAGCGAACACGCGCTCCAGCCCGATCTGTAGGCAGAAACGCTCGCGCTCCACTTTATGAATGGATGGGAGTGGCGCTGTAGTGTCAGTGTCAGTGTCATCACGCTGTTAATAGGCGCTGGCGTTCGTCAGTGGACTTGACAGGACAGCAAGTGGACAGCAAATGACAGCGGCCAGAGCGACACGGAGTCGGGCATTAGGGGCAAAAGGCGACTGGTCGGGATTTGGTGAGCACGCCACTGTGACAGACAGACAGGGGCCGTTCACATGTTACAGGGTGGGAGGATGGGTTAGGGGAGACAAAGGAATAACAGGCATGTAGTTTTTTGACCGCCCGTAGACAACTTGGACACGTTTGCGCGGACTGAATAATAAAAAGTTACATTCCCTGTTATTACGCTGAGGGTCTCACATGATTCACAGCGACTTTTTTATTCGTGCGATTCATTTGACCCCCAGACCAGTTGAGAGACCGGTTTGTTTAGTCATTTTTGGGGTTTGTGGTAATGTCGCTATCTGGATTTTCCAAACTGCATTCCTTCAGAGTTGTGGCAAAGTAGAGAGATAATTGTGCCCGTCTCTTTTCAAAGGCGTGACAAACTCAAAAGGGCGAGACAGAAAACTCGCATCAGCACCACGCCAGCACACTTCGTCTGGTCTGTTTGGAAGAGACTCCGATCCGAGGCTCGTCGATCTCAGAACTGTTGGTCTGTATCTAGGCTACTGTCCCTCCCAAGAATTTTGGGCTGTCCCAGCTCGATGACTAACTCCCTTTTCTTTTATCTTTATGGAAGGACACAAAACGGTATGCTTTTGTAAGTAGAAGGCAGTGATCACTTTAACTGACGCTCGTAACCCGAAAGATTCACGAGGCGAAATCACAAGGTAAGTATTTTTAACAAAAACTTTAAGTTTGATATAATATTTAATGTTCTGTTGTCTATACTGAGTGTGATTTGATGAGCTTTTCTCAGTTTTTAAATCGCAATTCCTTATTTTCGAGATGTCAATATGAAGTTGACAATGCTAAATCTCACTTTAGTTCGCTGTGAAACATTGCTACTAAAATAGTACTAAAATTCAGTTTAATTGTTGCCTTTAAATTTAAGTGAAATCAAAGTGGTGCCAAAGTGACATCCTGTGACTGCAGTGATAACCTACTGTTCATTGCACTTTTTCAACCACTCTCAGTGGTTCTTCACTGAAAAAATAAATAAATACATAAATAAAAATAAAAAATATGAGAAATTCCAAAAACACAAAAGAAATTGAACAGAAATTAAGTTAATGAGCAGAATTAAAATCTTCCAAACATAACGATGAAGGTTTATGCCTATACTTAGATAACATTCAATAGGCGGATTCTTGTCAAAATTATTGCAGGCGCACATGATGCCCATGAAGTAGGCTGCTCAGTAGGTTTTGAGATACAGCCAGTGTTTGTTTTGTAATCACACACACAACAAATCTGTGTGTGTGTGTGTGTGTGTGTCTGGTGTAAATCATATGGGTTCAGGATTCCACTACACCCAGGATGTTTAACCAGGCATCCCTAAGATCCTCAAGTGGTTCAGCGGGTCATGACATTATGACAGCCCAGCTATATCTATTTTTTTCTTTCCAACAATCTGTTAAACGTTATATTGTAGTTAAAGATTTTAATCAAATTGCAAAATAACAATTAGTTATTACATTGAGTCCATGGGTTAGATAAGAGTCCTGCTGAAAGTTCCTGCCAGCGCTAACTCCTGTGCTTCAGCAACACGTAATGCACGTTTACAGTTACAGTAATCTCAGTCCTTCCCTTCATAGTTGATGTGCATAGCACTTTGTAGTGAATTCATATTGGCTCCACATTTCTCCACGTACATTTTGAAGAATTTGCTCAGCTGAGTAAACAGTGACTGTCTGGTCATAATCCACACCGCACCCTCACTGCTCTATTGTATTAATAATGAATCAGAGTAGCAAGAATAAATGCACGATAATTGCTAATATACATAATTATTGTGAGAAACGCCCACCAACTATATTTGCAGTTCAGTAATAATACCAGTTACAAAAGAAAATTCTGTGTTATTTCACTTTGATTTGTGGATTAGTCCGTGACTTTTTATGCTATGATGCATATCTATGAGTTTATGGAATTTGCTGTGTCAAATGTATAAACTCAGATTTGTATCTATAGGTTAAGGCTGATTGTGTTATTTGGACAATGCAAACCTGACAAACAAGGAGAACCGTAAATACATTATTACTGGCAGTTAAAGACAGTTAAGGAACACAATTGCATGTTTTTACATCCATTTGTTATCTGTCATGGAACTAAAACCGCTGATTTTTGGGTGAGGCAGACTGTGGAATATGTTACCGCCCTGTCTTTCTTTTCTTTCTTTCTCTATCACTCTTTCTCTCTCTACTCCATCTCCAAGAGATTGTTGTTGGTGACTTGAGCTTTCCAGCATGCTTGCACTCCAAACATTCCAGCCCTCTCGAGCACCAAGGATCTGGCCAGCTCCACACAGCTGGGAGCTATATAAGACCCGGGGCAGTGTATTGAGCAACATCTTTAACTTGGTCTTGGGCTCCCTATGGCCTGATACAAGGGGGAGGGGGCGTTCCGCATTCCACTTTCTCTACCAGGGCAAAGCGCCATCCAGATTCCAGTAGGAATACATAGAGAGGTCAAAATTCCAGTGTGCAGATAGGGGGACGTGTCACAACACATGACAGGATGAGTGAAGCATGCACACAGAACACATGGGAAGAATTCTGTATTCTAAATGCATGCATGACATCACATGTAGACAAGTACTGTTCATTCTTGGCGCCTGTCAGCAGCTGACCTCTGCATACACGCATATACAAACATGGGGAAAAACAAACATGCATCTTTTCCTCAAAGCACATGATGTTGGTCTGTGCTGGAGCAATGCAGTTTAGAGAGACAGTCATTGTACAGTGTTCTATCTCCCTCAGTGTTTTTGGCTGCTCTCGCAGTTGTTTTTGAAAGAGGAGAGTCTGTGTGCAAAGAAAGTTGAGGCCAGGACAGCAGGCTGATAGCAAGAGAAAAGAGTGGGAGAGGGAAAGGGAGGAGAAAGAAGAGAGTAGATCCTTGGGAAGACTCACAAGGGGTTGTGGGGAAAAGGATCTCAGCTGAAGAAGGCGCTGCTGCATACAAAAAGAGGAAAAGGATGAATTTTAGAAAAACACGCTGTAAACTAGTTCTATTGTGGCAACTCTCTGAACATTTTAGCATGGTAATGGATATGACAAAGTTACTGTATTTGGTCTTGGCGGACTAGGTCTGATATGCTGCTGCTGCTGTTGGTTATGATGACTACACATTGCTGTAGTTGTAGATTACTGCTGCTGCAAGCAAGTACAGGAACTTGCTATTGCCAATGCATACAGTGATACAGTGCTGTGAGCAATTAAGACATACTGCTGCTGCACAAATAGCATATAAAATAACCCATAGCAGATCTATAGAGGTGGAGCTGGGGAAGGTGGAGGGTTTCAGAAGAACTCTGAAAGCATGCTGTGGAGTGCAATGCTAACCAGCCATTTAAATGTAAAGCAGTAAGCTGATTGGCTGTGTAGGCAACATGAACCAATCAGCTTGTGCCAAGTATTTAACACTGTGAATATCATCACTTTGCGTTAATGACCCATCATCCTGAGCCATCTAGAGTTTCATTACAGAACTTGGCATTAATGCAGCGAGTAAGTGAACTTTTTGAATAGTCTTACATAGCAACACTTTACAAATCTGGTCCTTATTGTACATAATCTGGAGAAGAACTATCCACTTAGTTAGAAAGAGACCATCTGATATGTACAGTGACCAGCCACAGTGTTTGTTTCTATGTGTAGGGATGTCTGTTTATGTATTTGGCAGATACTTTTATACAAAGCAACCTACATTGCATTCATATATTTCATTAATTCCTGAATCCCTTGGAATCAAACCCATGCACCATGCTCTACTGTTTGATCAACAAGAGCACTGAAATACATTGTCAAAATAATGAATTTAATAGTGGTACAGCAGATTGTACAGAAATACACTCTGAAAATAGCAGAAGGGTTTAGAATTAAAATAAAAATGTTTTTTTTTCTTTCATCAGTACTGATTCTTTCACTTTACAAATATCAGAAAAACAAGTATAATATCCAATTCTGGTCATGCATCAGGTTTACTTATTATTAAGTGCCTCAAGTAAAACTTAAATGATAAAAATCAGGGAGAGCGCCAGCCATTTGGAACAGGTGATTTTAGGCAGTGCTTGCAATTTTTGTGAGTTATATGCATCAGACTCTCAGTGAATAGACTGTGCAGCATGCCGCCTGAAGCTGAGACTAGTTATTGAGAAACTTTGCTAAAAGTCATATACCCCTCCTCAACCCTTTTCTAACCTTTTTTTTTCTTATGGTTTCACTCTTTCTCACACTTGTCCCTGTCTGAGCAAATAGAGTGATACAGAAGCCTACATGGATGTATTGCTAATAAGATATTCACACTTGCCAGTTAATAAATGAAGAAGTCAATAAATTAATAATTAAATTAATAATTTATAATAGTAAAAGTGTATTTGTAATTTAAAAATTATTACAAAATGATAAATTGTACCTCATTGTTTTGTTTGTAAAAGCTTTAGTGGTATGAACGTTTCATGCACACAGACACAGGCTGTACATGAGTGACAGTGCTGAGATACACGAGGACAGTCAAGTGTTATGCTGAAATTGTCCAGTGATAAAGTACACCCCCCCCCACCTTTCCTCACATTGTCACCTCCCTGTCCTAGTCCAGGTTCCCTCTACTACTCTCCGTCAGTCTGTTCATGTGTGTTTGCTTCGAGGTCAGTGGAGACTACAGATAGGGTTGCACATTGCACAACTATTGACACACTTTTGGGGAGCATGAACTCAGTCACCTGAGACTGCTTGCCACTACAGAAGTCATTGACTCCTAAAGTTAGATGAAGTTTTTCATCTGATGATATTGTTTTGAAGTTTTTTCTCCCATACAATCACAGACAATCTAAAATAATAACTTTTGGTAATTATCTCATTATTAATACTATAAGGTTTATTGTCTGTGGGGTAGGGTTTTTTTTTTTTCCAAGTAAAATTTTGTTGTATGCAAATGTTAAATTTTTTCTCAGGGTACGGTTAATGTACTGCAGCTTTGTTTGCTCTGATAAAACAGTTAACAGATGTTAATTATGTATCATGCTTTTTCCATATCACTGTGGACATATGAGAGAAGAGTAGTTTAAAACTAACAATGAAAATAAAAGTAACATACAGTATATCTGCAGTGGCAGATCCTGGCATATGGAGTATCTGGTAGATTATAGTGCATAATATTTTATCTTTGAAAAATACATTGTAGCAGTGTTTGGAGTGGAGGGGGGTCGGCAAAGGACCTCGAGATGGGAATCAGACTCGGGTCACCACGAGCACAGTTGCAATATATGTCAGCGCACTAACCACAAGGCTATAGGTGCCGACATTGATGCACCTATATTTAATGTGGGCTATTGCGTATGATAATTGTGTGTGTGTGTGTGTGTGTGTATGTCACTGCTTGAATGTTAAGGAACAAACAGGCAGTTTTAAATAGATTAAACATTTCCGTTCAAATTAAGAGGCCTCTGTAGAGTCTGTAGGGCACCAGCCCGGTCCAGTCAGTGCAGCATAATTATTAAGTCATGTAACAGTTGCTTTTGGATCATGACTCTGTGGCTTCAGCAAATTATGTTTCCTTGACTAAAGTTCACATATCTCCCATAAGTTCCTGAGCCTAAAAGTTACAGCAGTTCAAAACACTGTGACTCACTTAAAAATCTTTTCATAAGGCTTGCTTGAGTAGGTGTGGGATTCATTAAATGAGAATTAAAAAGGCCCTTTCAGCAGACCTATGCTACGCCTTGTGTATATTTTACTGTATTCTCTGTATCTGCCTGTATGTTTGTGTGTGTGAGAGAGAGTTAATCAGAGTAAAACCTAGTTATCATGACATCTCCATCTTGTTTGACATTCTTTATTTTACAGCGGAAATACCTCATTTGGTAATGAGGTCACTATGCAATTTCTGATTTACAGATTGCAGGAAGACACACATGCACACAGAGTAGTATATAGAACTAAAATGACTTGCAAATCTTTTGCATTTTGTACAGTAGACAGTAGATGCAAATGCAACCTGACCCGTTGACCTGGCAAAGCCTGAAAACCACATTCCAAAATAGCACACCCAACATGATTTGTGATCCCATAAAAAGCATATACAGTAGTAGTCTGCAAACACACAATGTGAGTAATCAGGAAAACCCTGTACCGCTGGGAGTGGCTGGTGTGGCATTTTGTGCAGAACACCCACAACTCGAAACTGACTGCTGCTGCTGTAATTCCTCCCATAATGAAGCACAATAGACAAGAAGACTCCCTTGTACAGTGGCACACAATGCAGTTCACTGTATTGTCATCCAAGACATAACAGATTGCTTTCATATGAGCTTTTCTGTATACTAGACGTGCAAATGTATGATGTCGTTGCATGATATAACAACAGCAAACCTAGTGGCATAAGTACAAAATTGAACAAACATTTTAAGACTGCATTTCATAAAAAGGAGTCTGATTTAAATGATAAAACAATAGATATTTTCAAGTCTGACTTGACTCTAGTGTACCAAAAAGTGCTGCTGTATACTGTATATGCAGGTACTTGGCTGGACGGTACTCAAATAATTGTACTTCATTACTATAATTGTAATTGGGGAGTGTTCAGGAAACCTGTTTACAGTTAAACAATCATTATTTTTGCAATTCAATCTTTCAAGTGGCACAGAAATTGCACTCCTAATTATATTTCCAAGGTGGGAATAATATAATTTAATTTAGACCTTGAAAAATACAGATTCTACAGGTTTTGTCAATTCCGGGTTAAATGTAAATAATAATAAAAAAAAAGTACTTAATTGAGAAAGCCTTTTCTGTCATTTGATTACATTAGTCAATTTTTAAACCCAAACCTTAAAGTTGCAGTTTGTAAATTTTGCCTCTTTGACGCCGTCTCTGTTTAAAAACCTGCAATTGTAGCTGTTGAATTATCTTCCTTGCGTGTGTTGTGCGCCGTCAGTCACTGCACCGGTGTGGATATTTACTGTACTTCACATACACAGATTCTAGCCTACGTCTTGAAATATATATGACCCAAATAAGAAGTAAGTCTGCCACGTTTGTTCTCACCAACTGCTGTTAGCTCATATCACATCAAACCAAGCAAATTATTTTTATTGTTATACTTTATTCTCAAATTATTAATGTTAACAACATCAGCATTGCCTATAGTGTGTATTAGCATGTAAATTTCAATTTCTGCACAGTCTAATCTCTAATTGTCATACCATTCGAATTTCATATAAAAAAATTATTTTAACCCAAAATGTAATCAGAAGCACATTTAAAACTGGAATATAATTTAATTTCATTCACATGTGTTTCATAAACACATAATCCTTTCTGGATTACAATCCGCCATCGAAATGGTACATTTAATTATTCTAGCTGCTGTGAGAAAAGGCTATAAATGATCCCCCACCTGCTGGATCCTCACATGCGATAAAACCTACTAGCTGGGACAACTTCTTTATGTTTACAATAGGGCTGGGCAATATATCGCATCCGATTGTCACGCACATTTCGTCAGTAAAGCCGGTTCCCTGATTACCGCTAAATCGCCATCACCTGCTTTCAAATGGAGTGGCATTTAATAGACAGAGCTGTAGTTCGATATATAGCACATTTTTTGTTATATACATTTAGTATTATTTGCAAGAATCTATTTACACAGTACACATAATTTAATGCCGGTACAAATTCTCTGTCCTTTACTGAGGCCTGGAAAGTAAACTTTTGTTACCCCAATATGTCTTGTCAGAAGAGCAGGGTTTATTGTTGAGTCTGTTCAAATTCACATGACAGGGTGTGTACTGGCATCTTGCAGTACCACTCTTCCACAGTCCCTCCCAATCATTATGTGATCAGTACATTTGCATATGTCAATGACAGTGATACTGATGTTTTAGAGCTAACAACTGATCATAGTGTTTTATTTTCACAGTAAACATCTTATTATAAAATAATAAAAGCTGGATGAAAACTGTATGCAGTTTTGCTATGTTGTGATTACATGTGATTCGTTACTGTTGGCCAATAACAATCTAATGTGACAGGCACAGAAATAACACCAATATAGATTTTTCCAGTGCTTTTCAGAGATGCTGTTTTAAGTGTTCAGCAGGGTGCCAGACAGTCAATTTGTTGTGTGTGCATGTGTTTGTGTCCATATTTTTTCTTTGATTGTATGATTGATTGTGATTGTGTCCATAGCAGTTCATCTTTTGGTAACATTTTTTCTATTTCTGGGCCTAATTTTATTATTCTCTCATCTTATCTCAGTTTTAAACAGTCTATGGTAATATATTCTAAGCCCGTTATATTTTCCAATTATTTCAACAACATCCCTTCCTGTTCTTTCTGAAAACCCAAAACAGAGAGAGAGGGAAATGAGGAGTGACAGAGAAAAATGTAAGAATATGAAAAAAAATCACAGCAGCAGAATGTCCTTTAAGACTAAGAGGTTTGTTTTTAGGTTCAGCTCCCAGCAGAATAACAACAGTGCTGTGTAACTTCCTCATTCCCCCGGCGGTAGACAGCCAGGTTATAATTTGGCCTATGGTGCTTCAGAGATATTTATTTTGGCATGTTAAATATTAAATTAACTTGTTGATCTAATCTGCCTATCCTCCTGTACCCTGCGACATTTTTTGAATGCCACATAATACTGGTTTTCCATTTACTTAATGCAACTAGATGCATTCCAGTAGGTGTGCCCCATAATTATGTTATGTGTGTTCATATTTCATGTACACCAAAATACACCTTAAAAAAATAATGTGTCAAACAAAACCTCACTGACAAGATTTGCATAATATTCAAAGCTGGTTGACAGTTTCGGATTGAACTGTTTCAGTCCAGTATAGCCCATGCTTTGACAGTTAAAGGGATAGAAAATTCTGACATGAATTACTCACTCTCATGTCATCCCACTCCCAAACCTGTAAGACCTTCGTTCATCTTTGGAACACAAATTAAGATATTTTTGATATCCGAGAGCTTTATGTCCCTGCATAGACAGCAATGCAACTGACATGCTGAAGGCCCAGAAAGGTAGTAAGGACATTGTTAAAAGTGCATGTTACAGCAATAGTTCAACCGTAATTTTATGAAGCTAGGAGAATACTTTTTGTGCACAAAGAAAACAAAAATACCAACTTTATTCAACAATCTTCTGCTGCCATTCACGAAAGTACCATGACGCATGCGTGTGCATTCCTCTGCTTGTAAACAAGGCGCAGTACATGCGTGGTACTTTCGTGAATGGTGGCGGACAGTTGTTTTGTTTTGTTTGTGCACAAAAAGTATTCTCCTAGCTTCATAAAATTATAGCTGAACCACCACTGTCACCAGTGTTAATTTTGACAGGCATTTTTGATTTAGTCTTAGTTTTTATCTTGAAATGAAAATGCTTAATAGTCTTAGTCACATTTTAGTCATTTTAGTCTTTCATAGTTCTAGTCTAATTTTAGTCGACAAAAAGTCATAAAATTTTTGTCAACTTTTAGTCATTACTTTTAGTCATTACTTTTAGTCATTATTTTAGTCAAACTGCAGTTACCAACATTTATTTTGGTAGCTATTTTATGTGTAGTATTCAAACAAACATAGTCATTTATTCTTCTCTCTTTAGACCAAATCAATTAAGCTCATGAGAAATTTTAATCAAGGACTGAATTTGGAAAAACTTGAATAAATTATGACAATTTTCATTTTTGGGTGAACTATCTCTTTAAACACTAGTGAAAAGGGAGGAACATATAAATTTATTGCTGATAAATTATGTTATTATTGTTTTCTTTGCACACAAAAAGTATTCTCGTAGCTTTGTAAAATTATGGTTGAACCCCTGATGTCATATGGACTATTTTACCGATGTCCTTATATACTTTTCTGTGCGTTGATCGTGGTAATATTATTGCTGTCTTTGGAGGGTCAGAGAGCTCTCAGATTCCATCAAAAATATCTTAATTCGTGTACCGAACATGAACAAAGGTCTTACATGTTTGGAACAACATGAGGGTGAGTAATTAATGACAGAATTTGGGTGAACTAACCCTTTAATCTAGTTGCCCAATATAGATATTCTGATTAAGATGTTAGGCTGTTTGGGGATGAGTTGTGTAGGACACATTACATGACTTCTACTTTTCTTTATTCTGCTTTTATTTCAATCATGGTATGAATTTAACATATTAAGGATTTTGAGGAAAATTTAGATATTCCACCATCTCCATTAATTTGAAGTAATCAATGAAATATTCTTGGCAAATACAGCCTGAGTGTATCTACACACAGGTGTGATGGTGAGCATAGTATCATCCAGAGGTCTGACTGGTTAAGAGCATTTCAGCTTGATCTTAATGTCTTTCCCTTAACTCAATCCCCTTAACCCTGTGGATAAAAACCAAATAAAATGGTTTGTCTGTGTATGACTGCAGCTTCACATTAACGTCATTTCAGAGAGCTAGTCATTTTACTTGAGGCTAATCACGTAGTTCTTTAAAATTAAACTGGGTGTATAGTCAACTGGTAATGATGTCACTGACATGTTATGGGGTTTAAGGAAAAAATGAAGGATCTACATCTCCTGAAAAGTGGACTTTATATCCCTTTCATTATCTTTTGTGTGACAGCGCATAGTCATAACTGTCATTATAGTCTCAAATTTCAACCTATATGTGCAAAATTATATTACTCAATTAATTCAGCCTGAAGTGTGGTTCTCTTGAAGGAAGCTTAAGCCATACTACGCTTGGCCCCAGAGTAGCTCTGTTATTACTCAGCTGAGTAAAGGCTTAATAAGATTAGCCTCTTCATTTGAGCGGGTTCTGCTTAAAGATGTTCACATTTAACACATGAGTCACATCTTGCTAAGAGAGGCAGCATGTCTGTCTCCTATTCTACTAAAAGATTAGATATTATGGTAATAGTAAAGATACGAATCACGAGGACACAGTTATCAAAATCACATCTGACTCACAATGTCTTACATGTTATGGTATAAGCACATAAGGCCTGTAGTAGCTCAGAGTGACTGTAAAAGCATTTATCCTCAAAAGTTAGACGTGAAAAATTACACAATTAATTCAGTTTGGGGCAATAATTCAATTTATTCAATTTGCCCCAATAATTTGGGGCAGTCGTGGCCTAATGGTTAGAGCAGGGTTGTCCAAACTTGGTCCTGGAGGGCCGGTGTCCGAGTTGTAGCTCCAACTTGCTTCAACACACCTGCCTGGAAGATTCTAGCATGCCTAGTAAGACCTTGATTAGCTGGTTCAGTTGTGTTTAATTAGGGTTGGAGCTAAACTCTGCAGGACAGTGACCCTTCAGGGGAGTCGGACTTGTAACCCACCTTCAATACCACGACTGAGGAGAGATCTTTGAGCAAGGCACCGAACCCCCAACTCTGTTTGTGTGTGTGTGTGTGTGTGTGTGTTTCACTACTCACTGCTGTGCACTGGGATGGGTTAAATGCAGAGCACAAATTCAAAGTATGGGACACCATACTTGGCCACACATCACCTCCTTTCCTTTCCTTTAGAAATATTCCACTGAAAAAAAAAAAACTGATTACAGATTTACAGCAGTGTCTGTCAGTGGCTTGAAGGTATTGTTAATAACCCCTTTCTAATAAACGCTGGGGAGTGGGCTTGAGTGAAGTCTAAAGTTAGTTTAAATTCACTCAGTCTTCATCAAAGCTGCTTTATGTCACAGAAGAATGCAGGAAAACCACCTCATCTTACTCTTTTGTCTGTCATTTCTTCAAGCCTGTTGTTTGCAGTAGGAGGAGTGTAGTTGCCATCAAACAAACAACAGCATCACTGAATTCTCTAGACTAGAGTGCTGGGTGGAGGAGTTGTGTTGGGGTGGTGGTTTTGCCGTTGGGTATATCATATGAGTGCTGGCTTCCACTTTGTGTTTGTACTAGGGCTGGGTATCAATATAGATTTCACAATTCAATTGTGATTTATTTAGGCTAAATTTCAGATAAAATGCTTACATATAAAATAAATTCTCTGTGTGATAGTGCTACACATTATACAGTATTTCAAAATTGAAATATTTTCAAAAGTGCTGACTTGTATTTTAAAAATGTTCATTAAGAACCATCAAGCTGTATGTCTTTTGATTCACAAAAAAGAACTGTCTCATTAGTTGTTTGTTAATTAACTGAGCCACACTTTATGTTTATGATTCACTAAAAAAAAAAAAAAAATACTTTGTGAGAGTAGTGTGTCAATGAATCAGGACATATTGTTCATGCTGCATGTTTGTGATTCATTAAAAATAAACTTTGTTGTGAATCAGGCCACACTGGTCATGTTTTATGTTTTTGTACTTATAAAGCACATATTCTGCATGACCATATTCTACATCCCTAACACTACACAATACCTAAAACTTTGTTTTACTAAAAAGAACTGGCTCATAAGAGTAATTTGTTTGCCATTTAACCTTTTTACACATGGACTCAGTAGCTTGTTTTGTGCAGTTATTTTGCTGTACACAGTGATTTAATGCATCAAATTCAATACAGGCTGTAAACTCGAATTCACCACTTGTTAAAATGTGATTTATTGCCACCAGCGAGACAGCTATGCAGTGATTCATTAGCAGGGAAGTTAAACTGCTGGAAATAGATTCAAAACTCTGAAACAGGGAACCTTCTAATCTGTGAAAATATTAATTTTATTAGTAGTAGAAGTTTTACCATTTAAAGACTAAATATTGGGATTGTACAAATGAAATCGATATAGTTCCCCAGCTCTAGTTTGTAGGTGTGTTTGTTTGTGGTGACCTGACACAAGCTGCTTTATGTCAGTGGGAAGACTGATGTATATGACAACATATCTGAGGAGGTGTCAATATATTTTAGGATAGTGGAAAACTGCAAGGTTTCTGAAATAAGCAAAATAGACATAAAATCATTAACTGAGTCACTCATCACAACTCTTAGACTCTTTATTACTCTATAGATGCTTTGCAGATCAAACACTCACTACTATATCACAAAATGTTTATGATACATGCAATTATCACTTTAATGTTATTAACATTTGTCCAGCGTTCAAAGGAAAAGTTACCACTGTATGAGAATGCACTTTTTTCATTCTTTGGAAGAAAGTTGGCACCTAGTGTGCTATAAATCAGAACAGTAAGTAGGTCACATGTTGTACACTGACAGCTGGCATGAACTCACAGTGTTAACATGCTTGGAGAGCTTGAAATTGTGCGTTGATAAGACAGTGTGGCCTGTCCCAGTGTTGTGGAGATAAAGTCTGTCTCACATTCTCCCCTCTGTGCACACCTCCATCATACCCCTGTAATCTCCAATAAATGTACTCCTAAACTTTCTGTTCATGAAACCAACATTAATCATTTCTGACTTAAGTAATTTATAGCTACATTTTTGGTTCTGTATAGATTATAATCAAATTTGAATATAACTGTGACTTCCCTCTTCATGGAAGATGATCAAGTACATAATAATTACACTGGGAAAAAGTAATTTTGGTCACGCTTTATTTTAATGTCCAATTCTCGCTATTAACAAACCATTACCTACAACTTTTGCCTCAATAAACTCCTAATTTGCTGATTATTAATAGCTAGTAAGGTAGTTGTTAAGTTTAGGTATTGTGTAGTGTTAGGGATGTAGAATATGGTCATGCAGAATATGTGCTTTATAAGTACACTTTATAAACAGCCGATATATTATTAATAGGCTTGATAATAAGCAGCTTGTTCACAGTGATAATTGTTCCCTATACTAAAGAGTTACCATAATTTTCTGCCAGGACATCCAGTAATTTTAAGGACATTTCCTTTAACCTATAATACACAACGCAATGAAGAGCAAAATGCAAAATACAGCTGAAACACCATTAAAAATATGGAAAATTCCTTCATAATGCAGAACATTGTGCCATATTTTTACGGATTTTACAGTGTATTGCAAAACTTTAATTATTGGCCATATATCTAAGCATGCTTTCTTTATCCCCTTTCATTCTATACTCATTCCCCCTTTCTCTCATTTTATCTGTGTTGTTTTTATAAATCTTATCTTTGTTTAGATGTTCTGCACACAACCTCACAAGCCTCTCACATGGGCGACACCATGCCACTGTTTATGGACTGATACCAGGAAACCTCCCCCTATTCTCAGAATGTCAGCCTCATCTTTTTCTCCACATTATGCACTCAAGGACTTGTTTGGAGACTCTGTGTCCATGGCGCTAAATCTTATCCCTTCTTGAACATAAGCTATTAGTACCCATGACAGGAGTGAGTGTGCAACATACATTTCCCTGTTCCCACTTGTGATGTCAGTTTGTCCGCTGCTATCGCTGTACTGATGTACTGCCATCCTATGACTTCCTGTTTATGCCTTTTTGCAGATCAACTTAACAGGTCTGACCTAGGCCATGTTCACACAGCAGCAGAATACGGTTGTCAGTCCTGTTTTTGAGTCCTTAATACGGTTACGTTCACACACAGTTCGGATATTTACGGGCTCGACAACCGTATTCTCTAACCAAACTCACACCTGTACATTTTCAGGACCATTGTTGCCAACTTAGCAACATTGTTGCTATTTTTAGTGAGTTTTCAGACCCTTCTAGTGACACATTTTCAAAAAAGCAACTAGCGAAAAATCTAGCAACTTTTTCTGGTGTTATTGGAGACTTTTGGCGACTCTGATGTGAAAGCACGTATAATTTTTACTCTTCGCAACTGGTGCTGCCGTGGGCCCCACCCCCGCCCCAAAGCACTCACTGGCAGCCGAGTCCTCGTGCAGCAGTCGCTCCCAGCTGCGGTCAGAGCAGATTAGAGCTGAAACAACTAATCGATTTAATCGATTAAAATCGATTATTAAAATAGTTGTCAACTAATTTAGTAATCGATTCGTTGCTAAATAATTTTTATTTGCCGTAAGCGGCTCATTTCGTGCATATTTTAAATCTGCGGTGACCAAAGTGTGGCAGTAATGAGCCACCGGAGGTTTTACTCAGCCAGTACAGCAGGAGAAGTAGCGAATAGCCAATAGCTGGCCTCGTTTTATGTCACGTGCTTCGTCTCTCTGCAGCATTCAGCGTGATGAGTGAGGCAGGCGGCAGTGGAGTAAGCTCGAGAAAGAAAAAGAAAAAAGCGGAAGATAAAACTAATCGGACGAAGTCATCCAAAGTGTGGGAGCAAAAAGAGAGCAAGCCTAACTGTTAAGCCCTGAACATTTGGACATGTTGACCTTTTTTTGCACTGCAATGCAAAGTTTTTCTCAAATAATGAGTGAATAGTGTTCTGCCTCATTTCCCACAGGTAGTCGAATTCCTGTCAGTTCAGGCATAAGCTGTTTTGTTAACATTTTATCGCTTTATTACATTTTAGAATTTTGCACTGTTAAAAGGACAACTACATATTTAAATCCGATGAAAATCACAGTGTGCAAAGACTTTTATTTGTGCAGATTCTGCAGTACAATGTTGTTTGCAAATGTTTAGTCGTAAAAGCTGACAACATTGCTTTTTAACAATTAACATTTAAAGCTTTGTCGTTTACCAGTTCATAATTCAGTCTTGCAGCCTAATTATGACTGACTGAGAGAGGTTAATGTTTAAATGTATTTGAAATGCACTTTTTTCTAAGCATTCACTGCTCTTTTTCACACAGCTGTTTTTTTGTGTGTGTCCAATTTTTTTTCTGGACAACCTTCTGATGGATTTTACTTTAAATTTTACTTTAAAATGTGAGTTCAATTCAGGTTTCATGCCATTGGCACTTTATTGGAAGGATTGTTTACAATTTCACTGCATAAGCTATAAAGCTGTTTCCCAGGTATAAGCTGTGTGTTTACAGGAAAAAAATAATCAAATGCAATTTACTGCAATTTTAATTCTTTTTTTTTCTTATTCTTCATGATATGTTCTGAAAGATTCCTTAATAAGCTTTGTTCGGGATGTTAAACTACTTTAGGAGCCCTAAGGACTGCCATGGTGAAAACATTACTTGAAATCTCCTTGTGAAATTTGCTAGAGTATGTATGGGTCAGTGTTTTGATTGAAGAAGAGTTCGACAAAGGATAACTAACACATAATAAAACACAACTCCAGGTATGTTTTTGATGAGGATATGACAATGCAAAATGGTTTAAAATCTCTAAAAAGTCTATGTTGAATGATAAAGACCCTTTGTTAATAATTTACTTGGGGAAAAAATGGGCAAAACTAAAATATAAGTACATAAACCGATTCATCGATTAATCGTAAAAATAATCGACCGATTAATCGATTATCAAAATAATCGTTAGTTGCAGCCCTAGAGGAGATGTTCACCCCTCTGTATCCAGACAGCAAATGAATTGCGCATGCGGTAAGCCGCCGCTGGCTGATCCCGCCCTGGCTTACATTCAGGGAGGGATGTAAAAGTAAAATGTTCTTTGTCTAATGGACAAACCTTAGTCATTTTACATGCAAATATAGCAGAAATCACAGCACACCCACATGAAGTAATTATATATAGTAATTTATAGTAAATACTATAGTGTTTTTGAACCATACTATAGTAAAGTACTTGAATTAATTTGTTGTGGTAATTCTATAGTTGCTGTAGTAATATAACAACTATAGTAATATAAACAAATTACTTTACCGAATACTGTTCTTAGTTTTCTACAACTATAGGGCATATTATACTACAATACACTACAGTTTACTGTAGTAAAAACTAAAGTATACTACAGTATTTATTACAGTTTATCAGTCCTCTATAGTTAGCATTCAACAAGTTTTACGTGTTTTCATGTGTGTTTTCGGTAACTTACAGTGATGGAGAAATGAACTGCGTGTCATCTGAATGTTTTAGATCCCGTCAGCTTTGTGTTCTGGGCATGATTCAAATGCTCCGCTCTCCACCCAAATATAAAAGCCGCTGTCTGTTAATGAAGATTTGATGAAAGAACTCACTGCTCAATTGGACTCTTGTCGTGTCAGAAAGTGATAAGACTTTCAGTTTTATGCATGTCGCCATCTTTGATTTTACTTTGGTCACTGTCGCTATGGTTACTAGTAAGAAAAACGGGCTTGACTCCCATTGCAAGTTAATTCAGACAGCATTCTAAACACAACTGTAAGCTGCTGTGTGAACGGGACATTTCGAGACTCCTGTAAAGAAAATATGGTTGTCAATCCCAAAAACTGACAGTGTGAACATAGCCCTACTTTGCTTAGTCTGAAGCTGAATATGCATATGCAATATGCAATAGAAAGCATTATGCATCCTGTTATGATAGCTGAATATAGAGTGTTAGCATGTAAACACAGTTTGTAAGGGCCAGCCACCTTAAATACACAGTGGATGGATGTTAACATGTTAATGCCAAGTGAGAGTATGTGCAAATCTGTTTAAAAGTGAATGGAAAAGGTAAAAAAGCAAAAAACAGACATATTTTAATGTGCAAGTATGTCTAGATGTGTGTGTGCTCATGACCTGCGCTCACATCCACAAGCCACAATAACAAACATAGCTCAGCTCAGCAGGAGACACCTCATAATGTTTCCCAGGCTCACCCTTCATCCACCCAGTCTAATTTATGTTTCTGCTCTCCATTTCCTTTGCTTTACACTGTCATAATGTCAGTATAAGAAGCCTGACTGTAAATTACAGGCTCAGACACTTTCACCAACCTCACCTCATAATACATCATTCTATTTAAACCCTTTAGACAAATCCCACAATGCCCACATGTTCATAGTTGCGAGTTGCACGTCTCTCTCGATTCTCCGTCTCTCACTCTCATTCCGGGGGCTCCAGAGGGGCCAAAGGGGCATCACTTTCTCAGGGCCCGCTGCTGCACTGGCACTGGCATGCCTGCTAGAGTCCAGCTGGGTCTGAGATGGATGGCAGAAAAAGGGCTGCATTGACTGAAGTGTGGGAACAGGGTCTGTGTGTGCTTCACTAAAATCTGTGACTGACAACACTGAAAGACTTTGCGCAATGACATCATGGTCCGACCAAATCTGCAAGTCTGGATGTTTGAGAAGAGAGAGTTTTTTTTAAATGCTCATTGTTTCAGTGAATATAGTCCAAATTTGAATACTATAAAAACAGGAACACTATGCAGTTGGGTGATCTTTTCTCTCTTTCTCTGCACTTTCTAAAGGTCTTTGTTGTGTTTTATACCAGTAGAAATCACTAGAGGTCAGTGTTTATTACTTGGTTTGTCTGTTTTAGAATATCACAGGGACAAATGAGTTCCACTATATGCCATAAAATGATAAAAGTTTATTATTCAAGTCTCCCCAAACAATAATTCTTGTTATTCTTATAATAAGCTAGGCTTGTTTTTATTATGTGTAACTTTTTTTTTATTGACATTAACTGCTTAACATAATGATGTTAAACATAACATGGGTAAATATATCTCAAGAGTTATCAGAAAACAAACAATCCCACAGAATTTGCCAATACAAATGTTTTAGATCCTCAATTGTTGAAAGCCATTAAATATCTTAAATGGCATTAAATTGTCTTAATATTGTTTGCCAAGTCTGGATGCTGCAGGCAAAAAAAAAAAAAAAAAAAAAAAAAAAATCACAGTGTGAGCTCAGTGTTTTTCTCCGGTCTAAGAAATGTTACACATTATATGTTGCACATATATTTTTATAGCAGATTTAACACTTAAACTTTTAAATCATTTTAATAGGCTATTATAATGTTAATTTATTTTAAATACATTTAAGACCCCCTAAAGGACACACACACACACACACACACACACACACACACACACACACTTGAAGCCTATGCTTAGAGGCTTTCTGTTTGATGAAAGCACTGCACATCATTCTTATTTTACATTTAGGCCTATTATGCAGCTGTCACTCACACAACTGTCATGGAAATTTAATTGTGAATTTAGCATCTTGGTTTTACAACTGTATCATTTACGATAAAGAACAGTGTACAACGAAACACTGCAGTGCACCGGTCTGTCATCAATGGATATTGACGCGCAAATGCACAATAGGCTACCTATGTGACTGAAACCGCTACGCGTGATTTCTTTATAAAATAACGTAAGCATCGGTTGAATATCCGCACCAGTGATTCAGTGGATGACACTAGTTTTTCAAACGCAATTACAATATGTTCTGCCGTAGAAAACGTTTTGTAACCGCTCCGTGTGTCAGAGCGGATTTGAGTCTAAACAAATGACTGGTAGATTGTGGGTTAACGGGCCGAGCTTTCCAGACGGGGCGGGGCCATTTGCTGCGATGGATTTGATTGGCTGCCAGTCACAGTTACACGGATTCGGGGTGAGTTCAGTTTGCGTGACGCACGAGGAGGGGCGTGTCATTGGCGAAATCAGCTGTAGTAACAATAACACACCAACGAACGCCCCAAAATGAGAGCTTACCTATAAATGTCAGTAATTTCTGGAAAAGAGGTATCATTGAGAGAGCGAGAGATAGATGTAGCACACTTAACGGTTGAGGTTCTTCACTGCATTCTGCAAACTTGTTTCAGGGGATCTCTTTTAGCTCTGCAGGGAAGGCGAGTGTGAAGATGCTGCCTTTGTGTCAGCCGTGACACGCCAGTGAGTTGAACACAAAACAGTCGCGAGTTTTCCAGAGACGTCTCAGTCATTTAACGGTTTTATTTGATCTCCTGCACCCGGTTTAACGGGAGCCGGGAAGGAACCACGCGAGGACTGGCATGTGGGTCAATTCTGAAAGCGTCGGAAGGTAGGGTGGAGAAATTGCACTTTTGTTTCACAACGCAACAGTCGTGCAGCATTTGTCTGCAGATTCTCAATTACTGTTGCATTCTTACACTCAACACTGCATTAAAAACGGTTTGTAAAAAAGCCAGTCACACTAACCACCGCCCATCCTAAACGCTTGATGTTGGAAACGTGTGGCAAGCCGTTCTAACATGCACTCTAATAATTCATTAGATAGGCTACTAGTACTCATTCATTCATATTCTAGTACTGATTAGTATCTGTTCAGTTAGTCACCACTCTTGCATTTCGATGTTAGCCTTTTCTGCTAGTCACTGTCCAACCAACTTTGTTGCTAGTAACTAATTTCACTGTGTGGTTAATCTGTAACAACTATTCACTTTTTACTAGTTATGTTGTACCATGTATTCACCTTGTTTATTACACAGTAATATCTATCTCGATTTCTTGTTATTAACATTTTGTATTTTACTAATCATAGTTGCTTTTTTAGAATTGATAGCATGAATTACAGCATTGCTGTAGTTCAATAAAAACACTTCATATAAGATTTAAAGTTTTGCCAGCAACAATTATAATGCATCCCAGTAGGTCTGTCAAAATGGCTGAAAAACTAAATAAAAATTTTGTACTTAATATCAATATTCAAATTATATTCAAAGTTAAAAGGCATAATCACTCTCACATGTATTTAAAAGGGGTGATTCATTGCAATTTCACTTTTTAAAGTTAGTGTGTAATGTTGCTGTTTGAGCATAAACAATATCTGCAAAGATACGAAGCTGAAAGTTTAATGCAAACAGAGATATCGTCTTTTAAAATTCTAGAGGTGGTTTAGCCAATCACAACACACTGGGCTAGCTAACCAATCAGAGCCCATCACCTATTTCTGAGGGAGGGGCTTCATAAAATAAGGAAATGATCAGCCCGTTTCTCAGAGAATGGACAGAGCAGTGTGGAATAAAGATAAACTATATGAAAAATAATGTGTTTTTTAAAAAAACGAAGCATTAACAAGCCTAGAAAAAAAACACTGAACCACCCCTTTAAAGATTCTATGCCACAAACTTTAAATATTATAAATACTTTTGAAAACCCAGCATTTAGTTGATCCTGATAAGCGCTTATCATCACAGTTTTCTTCTTTCATGAGGGTGTTTGGCGGCACGTCATCTTTGTTTCCACGCGGAACGTTAAAGAACGCGACACACACATCTCCCGGAAATCCTGTATAATTCAATCAATCCGATATGCCCCATATGCATCAGACGTTTAGCCAACGGTCGTGGGCGTGACGTCTGAGGCTGAAACTAGCATAACTGTTGCAAATAAACATACATTTTATATTTTAAAAAGTTTTTAAAATATGCTATATAATATATAAAAACTAATATATATATATATAAAACTTTAAAATATAAACTGTATATTGTTTTTATGTCGGTATCCATCAGCAAATCTGCTGACGGACATGTGCTGCGTTGTCATGGGAACATCCCAGCTGAAGATAATGAGGAAAATATGTCACTCCTTTTGCAAAGTGCATTCCTAACCACTACATAATGGCATGCACGTGTCCTGCTCACTCCAAAGTCCAAAGGAATTTCCCCGTGAACCGTTCGGTACCAATACTCATACCATACACTCCTTTTAGATATGATAAATTGACAAAAATGTGCAATTTGTTTCCAGTAACAGTGTTATAGTTATTTGTCTCTGCTGGCATAGTAACATAGACTACTTGTTGCTGTTGGGATGATTATTAGTGTATAATGAATAGTTTCTAGTAAATTTGAAAAACATTGTAATCACTAGTGGATTAAGTACTAATAACATAACAATAGAATCTGGTCTCAAGGAATAAATGACAAAATGGCTTGCCATAGGAAGTGTTTCTTTGTATCATGTCGTGGTTGCTGAAACTCACTACCTCTTTGCTTTGGCCAGTTCGTTGCTATGCTTCCTCTCAGTCTTCATAGTATCGTTTTTTTTTTTTGTTTGTTTGTTTTTTTCTGTGTGTGTATGACTTCATTTCCCACTGCACACTCTGATTCGGTGGTGAGCATGGTCTTGGCTCACCTTTTCTTTCATCTTTTTCTATTTGTATTATATGGAATCACATTTCATTCCCTGGCAGTCCTTTTCATCTTAAAGCGAGAAATCCTCTTACTGTGAGAATTCACTCCTGGTTAATGTTTCTCAATGAAGCTAATTCTGAATGGGTGCTGAATTAGGGCTTTTAGAAGTATGAATGGGGGTTTGTCAATGGCTGCTCCAACACGTTTAACACAATGCCTTTACACCTGATCTAATCAAAGAAAATATCTTGAACATTTGAATTCTCCGAAATTCCACCATGGTGCATGTTTTTATTGTTTGTTTCTTTGTAGGCATGAGCCAAGCTCTCCCGCTAATGCTATTGTGAGATCTTACTGACTCTTTGTCCATTATAATCCAGGGATAAAGTGAAGCTGATTCAGCAATCATTATTTTATGATGTGACTGTTAAATTGTTCAAACATTACTTGTCAGCAATCAACTGCTGCTACACAGTCATTACGTACTGCAGTTAACATCCTGCTCTGTCATGCTGTTCAGTACTTGATAAGACAATTGTAGTGTGCTTCCTCTTTTGCTGTGACTCACATTCTATATTACAACTTGTAACCAGCTTTTTTCATATGCTTTACTTATCTGACAATATTTGATCAGATTGATATGTGTTGATAAACATAATACAAATACAAATGCTAAGCATTCATTCACAGGAAAAGTAATCTCGGATAAGCCGCCACTATCAGCACTGTTTGAAGACATTCACTTCAGCGGGTCCATTGAGAGCTGAAGCATTTGCTTTTTCCATGGCTGATTTTAATGAATCTTTCATTGCTGAGTTTGCTCTCAAGGGTAAAGGTATGGTTATATTTATAGTGCACATGACAGCTTAGGTCCATAGGACTCATGACGCTAAACAGTTAAACTCTTGCTTAAGACTTCATTGGTGGGTCACTTTGTTATGAATCATCTTGACTTTTGCACGTCTCGTTGTGTAATTACAGTAAATTGTTGTTCATGCTGACATGACCGTATAGCATGAATAGCATGAGTGTGAGTAGACTGCAGTTGCAATCAGTTCAAGGATCATGGGAAAATACCAGCAGATGGTATATATTGCTCCCAAAAAGTTTTTGGACATTTAATTCCAACTAATATAGCAAAATATTAGATGACTAAATATCAAACCATGTGGTATGTGCAAAAAGCCATACTTGTAACCAACTGGTCTCAAAGGGGATTTTTAATGCATGTATGAAGTCAGTTCTCCTCAAGTTCACCCAGATGTCCGATCTACAGTCGTAGTTCAATGTGCCCCAAGTTCAAGTGGACTTGGAAGTATCACAATGATGAAAGTATAATTAATATTATATATATATATAAATCTACTTTATATATAGGGATCAGTGAGCAAAAACCCTGTAATGAATTATAATGAAAGATAATGCAAGATATTTTTTATTTTTTATTTTACATGCTGTTTTTTAATCAGTTTAAAGGTGTGATGTACGAAACAGCTGACAGACAACAAGTGTAAAGTTAGTCACTTGATTTTCACACTTTGGTTTATATAACACAAACATTTAGTTTTGACACCACATATATAGAAATGAGTAATTTCATCATTTTGAATTTAGTTATTTGGATTTATTGTCCATAATATAAACCTTTTTATTTATTATTTTTTTAGGCTACTTCTGTGACATGTTTCTGCCTTGAATGGGTGACATGACCCAGGTGCACTCAGTCATTCGAAACTTATTTTTGTCTAATGTTTTGCTATATAATTTGTATATGTGGTATATTTATTTTAAATAATTTCTGCTTGGTTTGATATTTCTTTATAAAATGCAAAGAGATTCATACATTAAATGTGACTTAAGCATCCAGTCGCTTTTTGTGACCACTGCATGTGAAGTAAATAACACGCCCTTAATTTGTTTCACTGAAACAGCTATCGGACATGCTGACAAGACTTTGACTCTATGGAGTTCAGAGGCATGTGGTGTAAGACACTCCAAGGTGCTATGCTGCCACAAGGTGCAGTGTTTACCAGAGGACAGTATTTTGGAATGGTTGGGTATTTGGAAATACTGTGTCAAATCTGGTGCGCAGCAAAACGCTGCTCTGCTTTAACTTGTTTACTGGCAGCAGGCAGGAGACCACCGCGTTACATAAGTCGTCTACGCTCATGGCAGAGCCTGTCTTTACACGTCCCCTCTATAAATGCTTATAAATATGCCTTTATAAACACCCATGCAGACACGCTCAGGGCAGAACACTTGGCATGAAGCATTGGCGGAAACTACAGAAATTAGGTCACTATGACAGGCAGGGCCTTAAAATCCAGTGTGTGTGTTTATACGGTTAGGGTTGATTTAGTTTGTATATTTGGGTGTTTTCTCTTATTTTAGTGTTTTAAGAAAAGGGTTTGCAGGTGCTCTCTAAGAGCAAGGGTTAGTCGTAAATTCTGGTTATGTGATAGGAGAGAGAGCAGCCTTTGCCACTGGAGCTGTTATGTAACACACACACACACACACACACACACATACAGTGCAGGAGGGGTGAGCAAGTCTCTGTTGCCCGGCTGTCTAGAAAGACAGATGTTCAGAGAGGGAAAGGACAGTCAAAGTTTTTTTTTTTAATTTTTTAGATTTATCTCATGAGAAGTTACTCAAAATATTTAGTTTGAATCCATACTTCAGTGTTAGTGGTAGCCACCAGACATATGTGGAGAAAGAAAGCTTGAGAGCACTATAATAAGTTATTATTATAGCCTATCAAACCAGCTTATTGTTCGTTAACTGTCATATTTGCTTGTGGGTTATAGTTGGTCCACTTGCTATGATATTCTTCTCTCTATCTACCTACATATTAGATACACACACACACTGAGGCTGCAGGACTGAATACAAGCAGACGAACTGTTGTGTGGGCTGTACAGTGTTTGTGAATGGAGTGGGCGTCTGCCACGCGTCTCATCTCTCTCTTTCTTTCCCTCTCGCTCATTCTCAGACCTCACCTCCCACTGTTTCTATCACTGCCTGTCACTAAAACAAGCATTAGTGTGGCACACTGCTCGTCTCATTCCCCATGATAAAACACTGACTCACTCAACTGACTCTGCTAAAATCTTCATGAGACACCATGTCTCTTTTATCATTGCATTTATTATACACATTTGTTTGTGTGTGTCACAAAAGAAAACTGTAACTGTAAACGAAACTCGGTTTGTAGACATTCTCACCAAGTGTTCCTAAAAAAATGTAAATTCTGTCATCATTTAATCACCCTCATAACCTGTAAGAATTTCTTTCTTCCATGGATCAAACTGTTTTTTGTTTGCTTAATGAATATCAATTATATTACACTACTGTTCTGTTATTTTACTCAACAAAGCTGCATTTACTTTATTTTTTACAATTTAGAATAATTAAAATAATAAATGTAGTTTCAAATGTAATTTATTCCTGTGATGCAAAGCTGATTAAGTGCGCAAAGCTGATTACTCCAGTCTTCAGTGTCACATGATTCTTCAGAAATCATTATAATATGCTGATTAGTTATCAGTGTTGAAAATATTTGTGCTGCTTAATATTTTTGTGGAAATGATGCGTGATTCATTTTTTTCTGAATTCTTTGATGAAAATAAAGTTCAAGATAACATCATTTATTTGAAATATAAATCTTTGGTAAGATTAAAAATGTCTTTAATGTTGCTGAATAAGGGGTATTCATTTATTTTTAAAAAATCTTAGTGACCCCAAACTTTTAAATGGTACTGTTATAAAATTTAAAAAAAATCCAAAGAATCATAAAGGTTCAAAATGACATGACGATGAGTAAACGATGACAGAATTGTCTTTTTTCAATAAACTACTATCCCTTGAATGTAATTTCCTACATGTATAGAAGTTGATAATGTAGCTTTTTAAAACATATTCAAATAAAGTTAAATAGTGGAAACATTGTGCACAAGTCTGCACCCTACTTTTTGCACGGTGAGAAAACATGCTCAAGTCTGTTTCTTTGAAAACTGGGTTAAGGTCTACCCGCTATCATTTTAACATTTTTAATATGCAGTCATAATAATCTTCGGCATCCATTATAAATGTTGATGACTCTCACAGAACAGTTATGAAGATTATTGTTAGGTAACACTAAGATGTAGTAACATTTACAGCTCAGCTTCATCGGCCCGTTGTGCCACCATTGTTATGTAACCTGTGAAAGAAGCTTCCTCCAGAGCACCCTTACCACTGACAACATTTCTCTGAAACCTCCTTCACTGCTCCAAAATCTCAAAGCTGGCTGTTACATTCCCCTCACGAGGAATTAACTGAGCACCGCTGCTCTAGATAAAATGTCTCTTGACCTATTATGGGCTGTTTTTGAGTTTGCTAGTCTTCGTCAGAATTGGCACCTTGCTACTCAGACTGAACTGAATGAATGAGAATCATTTTTAGACCCCAGTATGTCATTGGAGGCCAGAACTGTGACGTCTTTGTCAGTGGAACAATAAACAGTGGCTGCATTAATCTTTCATGAACTCTTTTTATGGAACGTTAGCTGACTTGGACAGAGGAGCTCAGGGTGGCTTGTAATGTAGATAGCAGTATCACTTTAGCTGTATCAAAAGAATGCACTGCTCTTAGTTGGCCAAGGGTTTTGCCTGTGTGTTTATTCAAGGAAATTCTTTATTGTTTCCAAGAAAGCTAATTGATTTGTGCGGCTCAGTACACTTTTAGTGCATTTCCCAGGGGTAATTCAAGCCACTTTTAAAGCCACAGAGGAGTTACGGTTCCCAAAATCATTTGTATTTAATTTCATATGGCCTCTTTTTTATATTATAGTGGTGTATTAATATTGATTCTTGTTTTCACAGCTATATGCACATTCTCAAATTTATGTGACTCTCTGAAGCAAGGCAGTTCAGCTTGTCGAGCAAATGTCTGCATTCTTTATGAAAAAAAAATCTGTCATTGTTTTAGGGGAATAAAGCAATCTCACATTGCTTGCTTTTGTTTGAACCTAAAAGAGAGCTTGCTAGTTGTCATGGATATTAAGTTACAGTCATATGTGTTGGCACGCAGGTCTCCTAATGGTTTGTTTCAGCTGCATCCCTCAGCAGAGGTTTTTTTTCTTTCTTCTTCTTCTTTTCTCTGCAGAGAGCTGCAGTCTTGATACTTAGCAGGTTTAAGTCAGTGTTTATGTGAGTGTTTGTGTTAATGCTGTTTGTTTCAGTATCCTGGGCAAAGCATGCGTATTAATGCTGTCTGGTTTAGCTGTGTTCTCTCATACAAATCAACAATGACCTCAGTTAGCTTCAGGTGGATCCTTTTGAGACTTTTAAAAAACCAAAAAATGCGCTAGATGCACTTGTTCACATTGACTTTGAAACTCGAACACTTTGAAACGCAGTACAGCCAAGTGCAGAACTGTGTTGGCTGTCTTTGTTGTTCCTTCCTCAGACAGAAATAGCACCTGACCCAGATTTTTCTTTAAACTTTGAACATTTGGTGAATGAGTAGTCAGTATTGATGACGCCATTCGTTGTTGTGGACGTTGATTTGAGTCACCACAGTGAATGGACCGAATTGAATGTTTTGTAACTCTTGTTATTTTTATTTTTGATTCATTCTAAGTTAAAGATAAATGGAAATCTGTTAGGAAAGTGAGTTTCGTCATGTTTTTTATCAATACAATGATCTCTCTCCCTCTCTGTCTTTTAGGGCCCTCTCCATGGATATAGACACAGATTATGAGCGACCTAATGTGGAGACCATAAAGTGTGTGGTGGTGGGTGATAACGCGGTGGGCAAGACCCGACTGATCTGTGCCCGTGCCTGCAATGCCACCCTTACTCAGTACCAGCTGCTTGCCACCCACGTGCCAACTGTCTGGGCCATCGACCAATACCGTGTGTGCCAGGAGGTGGGCAGACCTTTGGCATATTGTGTACATGTTGAAGAGCACTGAGTGTTGACATAAATACTGTACATCTCATTTGCCGGAAGTCTGACATTGTAGTGGAAAAGTTACAGTCAAATAGAAAAGTACATTTAAACATCACAGTGGAGTGCAACCTGTTTAACAAGTGTATTTATATACTTTAGTTTATATAAAATAGTTAAAAAGAGGGGGGATTATATATTGAAAATATGAATGAATAAATAAATAAATAAATAAATAAATAGACATATGACACACACACATGTATACACTACCATTCAAAAGATTTGGATCAGAAAGATTTTTAATATTTTTTAAAGAAGTTTCTTTTTCTCATCAAAGTTGCATTTATTTGATCAAAAATACAGAAAAAACAGTCATCGTATTAAATGTTATTGCAATTTAAAATAATGGTTTACTATTTTAATATTTTTTAAAACATAATTTATTCTTGTGATCTAAAGATGTATTTTCTGCATCATTACTCCAGTCTTCTGTGTCACATGATCCTTTAGAAATCATTCTAATAAGCTGATTTATTATCAATGTAGGAAACAGCTTTTAATATTTTCTGGAACCTGTGAAACTTTTTTGAGGATTCTTCGATGAATAAAAAGTAAAAATTTTGCATTTAGCAAAAACAGCATTTATTAAAAAATAATATTTTGTAATAATATACACTTCTGTTCAAATGTTTGTGGTCAGTATTTTTTTTTTTTTAAAGAAATTAATAATTTCTTTCAATGAGGATTAATTAAATGAATAAAAAGGTGATAGTAACAACTTATATTGTTAGAAAAGATTTATATTTTGAATATTGCTGTTCTTTTTATTCATCAAAGAATCCTGAAAAAAGTATCAAAGGTTCAAAAAAAAAAAAAAAATTAATAAAAAATATTAAGCAGCACACCTGTTTCCAACATTGATAATAAATCAGCATATTGTTAATAAATTAGAATAATTTCGGAAGGATCATGTGACACTGAAGACTGGAGTATTGGATGATGAAAATTCAGCTTTGCATCACATGAATAAATTATATTTTACAGTATATTAAAATAGAAAACCGTAATTGTAATAATATTTCACAAGATTACTGTTCTTCTGTATTTGCAGCCTAAATGCAGCCCTTATAAGCAAAATAATCATCTTTAAAAAACATCAAAAATCTTACTGATCCCAAACTTTTGAACAGCAGTCTATTTATACAGTAACACATTTCGTGAGATATATAATTTATTTGTATACGCATTTGTAAGTGTTGTGTGCAGTTATACATATTAAAATGTTTAAAATGAATATAAAACAAAATATACTAATAAAATATTTAAAAAAAGAATTGTTTGTAGAATTTAATTTACTTAGTATTACATTGCACAGTATTATGAATATAATGTGTTTGCATTGGTGTACTGGTACAATTAAACAAAAGTGTTTTGTCTAGGTGCTAGAGAGGTCACGAGATGTGGTGGATGAGGTCAGTGTCTCTCTCAGGCTGTGGGACACATTTGGAGATCATCACAAAGATAGACGCTTCGCTTATGGCAGGTCAGTTACACAATATGGAGCTGGATTTGAACTCATAGTGCTCAGTGTCATGGTATGTGTGTTAACCACTAGGCCATGGCACAATAAGCCCCTTGATACACAAACACTTGACGTCCCACAATACAGTTCCTCAGATCAATCTTCCAATTGTTTGTTCTGGTGTCTCTCCACTATTGGCTGTGGCATGTGTTGCCCTGCCAAGGTTTGGTTATTGCCCTAATCCTCCCAGCTGGGAAGGTAATGTGCTGTAAGCCTAGCCAAAGAGCACTGCGTGGAGGCACTTATTCTTAGCGCAGCGGAGGATCAGTGGATCAGGGCAGTGCAGCAGATCACAGTAGCCGCTGAGCCAAAAAGGGAGATGGGGTCAGAGAATGAGGGAGATTGACACTGTTCCTAAATTTTTACAGTGCTTCCCAGAAGTATTTGAACATCTAAGTCACACTTAAAATATAGGAATCTCGTTGCATTAAATACACAATATTAAACAACATGGCATCTGCAAACAAATTATGCTATATCTGATGCAATTATAGTAATTTCAAAATACTTTTTAGCAGATGTTACATTTGTTACATAAGTGTTTTTCAGTAAATGCTATGAACCTGTGGTATTTTGTGTTACCAGCTCAGATCTTTGACCACACAAAGTACCCACACATCAGATAAACTACCATTTAAAGGCTTGCGGTCAGTAAAATGTCTTAATGTTTTTGAAAAAAAGCAGCCATTACTCCATTCTTCAGTGTCACATGATCTTTCAGAAATCATTCTAATATGCTGATTTGCTGCTTGTGAAAGAATTTGTATTATCATCATTGTTGAAAACAGTTGTGCTGTTTTATATATTTGTGGTTTGATGAACTTTTGATGAATAAAAAGTTTAAAAACACAGCATTTATTTGAAATAGAAATCTTTTGTGACATTATAAATCTCTTTACTGTCACTTTTGATCAATTTATTGCATCCTTGCTGAATAAAAGTATTAATTTCTTTAAAAAAAATCTTAATGAACAGCAGACCAAACTTTTGAACAGCAGTGTACTTGGTAGACTAAAGAGGTCCTGACAACTAAAGTTTTGATTATATAATTCATCCAATAATTTAACAATGTAATAGCGCTGTGAATGTGGTGTGTTTGTAGTATGTACTTGTGTGGCAGACAGAGAGAAAGAGAGCAGAAGACAGAGAAATCTTCGTGAATGAATCCACAGGATGTGTGTCTGTGAGATCAGACACGTACAGTGTGTGTGCACAGCACTGAGGCAGATGAAGTCAGCTGATAAAGCACTATTTATGGTGGTGCCCTGTTGTGGAAACACAAAATCAGGTGACCTTCACCCCTGGTGTCTGTTACTTAAGCTAAATACACACCCACACAGACACATTTAACATTTCTTGAAAATGTTTATCAAAGCCTAGCTGAGTCCATTAATTATTTGTGAACAGGAATTGACAAAACACATTGTGAAATGCAAGTGAAAGGATCCAAACTTATTTAGAAATCTCTGGAGGAACCATGACTCAGCGGGGAAGCCCTGCTCCCATGGGCCAACACATATTTATATATAAACATATGCATCATACATGCATGTATACAAAAAGGTCATTTTGAACAGATTGGTAAATCAATGTTAAATTACTGTGTTATACTGTCAATGTACTATGCTTTTTGTCTTCTTTGTTGTTCTCAGAATGTTAATGTTTATTTATATATTTAAATATGGGTCTGTGATCAAGACAGTGTTTACACTAGTGTAGTCAAGCAGACACGCAGTCAGGAGTTTGAACTTAGACATGCTCTACATATCTCTACAGAACACCACACGCACTGATTACATAACAGTCCTTTATGACCCTCAACACTCGCACAGCACAAGCAGTTATTATTCACTGAGAGATGGTGAATGGTTGTGGATAGATCTGCAGATGTGTTAGTCTGTGTTTTTTGTTTTTTTATTTGTCTTAACTCTGACACATTTCCACATATTCTTGCAAACATTCCCATTCCCACATACACACACCAGCAGAAACACAGACACTGGGATGTCGACTTTGTCCCCTGGAGACTGTAGGTTTATTTGCACATATATTTTAGTGTGTCTTAGTTTAGTAGTTTAGTAGAGACTTAAGGTCCATTCACATTAAGCATGATAACTATAACAATAAAGATATCGTTTTAAAAATGCAGAGTCCACATCACAACTAGAGGAACGATATCATTGGAAACGCTTTCATAATGTTTTTTTTTTTTTTTTTTTGAACAACAAAAACATGGGAATGGGCAAATATGGGCAATCCTATTGCAATGTTAACATTACCATAAATGGAAAAAATCAAGTATTTCCAAAGGAAGTAAACATGTTGTAATTGTCCACTTTGGTAATTTTATGTTTTCGGGAAATTCCTTTGTTTAATCATCACACATGAGGTGTTTGCTAATAATAAAACAACTTTTTTGAGAAAGTACCTCTAGATTTTCACTTTATTTATCAATAAGTATTTTCTAGAAAGATTATAACTTTAAAAAAAATCTTAGAAATGTTGTCTGAGGAATATTGGCTGTCATATTATATCTAAACATGCACATGAGCACTTTCCAGTGTAAATGCATAACTGTGATAAAATCCGCTAGACCAGGTCTGTTTGCATTTCAACAACAATGCTGTGCTCCATTAGTCATTCTTGTGTATGCTGGTCTCACATGATGAGCTTGTGAGTGCACCTCGGACAACTCGCTGTTATTAGACCAGCGCTGGTTATTGAGTCAGATGAGATGATTTAATGACTTGCACAACACCTTGTGTGCTCACACATTCACTGGAAGAGCACACATGCATTAATACACACGCAATCTAATAATCATTACTCTATTTGGCTGCTCACTCACTCACTGTTTCTTTATGAAGTTTGTTCATGCCTCTGGGAAAATGGCCTTACCACGGTTTTCATTTCACAAAAGACTGATTATGATTATTTGTTGCATTTCACAGTTTTTATTCCAAGAACAGTGATTCACTGTCCACTCTGTGTAGGATGATTAGTGTCCAGGGTTTGCCAATTTCCTGCCTATTACATGATTTCTTCGGATGTATTCACTTAAAATAATCCGTTTTCTTTCTCTTTGTTTGTTTAGATCAGATGTGGTAGTGCTGTGCTTCTCTTTGGCCAATCCAAACTCCCTGCGCCATGTTCGCACCATGTGGTTCCCTGAGATTAAGCACTTCTGCCCCCGCACACCGATCATCCTGGTGGGCTGCCAGCTGGACCTCCGCTATGCTGATCTGGACGCTGTTAACAGGGCTCGCCGGCCTCTGGCCAAGTACGGACCACATCCTACCCACTCGTAGCACATATTCTGTTATTAAACTTCAGCATGAAAAGTTTTCAGGGGCTTCCGTTTTGCGAGGATTATTGTATTGTTATTGTGTTTTTACGTTTGTAGTCGGTTCTGTAAATGTCTTTTATTTTGGCTGTTTGAAGTTTTCCGTGTTTATTGTTAATAATGGATAAAGGACATAGTATTTCATTTAGATTTATATATGAACAAATATTTTTATTTTGAAGTGAAAAGTTCAATACAGACCCTCAGTATTAGGACAAAAGTCTCCCAGTGGCATGTCGTTGCTGCTGTTTGCATAGTTTGTTAAATAATTATTGAAATTCATGGCAGTATTTGTAATTAGTTAATCTTTCTGTTTTAAACATATTTGCTATTGCTCATAACTTAGGTTGATCTAAATTCATAGTCTGTTGCTATTATGGCATCCCTTTAATTAAAAATATTGGCCCTAATATCATTCAACCTACTGCATATCTATAAATCAGTTTTGTAATATTTAGATTAGATATTAACATTTAGATTATCTAAATGTATACATTTACATAGAATACAAATCTGATTATGTATTATAAAAAAAAAATCTAGAAAATGAAAAAGAATTAGATATATTTTACACCATCGTTCAAGTTTGGGGTCAGTAAGAATTTATTTATTCTTTTAATACTTTTAAAATACGAATACTTTTATTCAGCAAGGTTGCATTAAATCTAAATTGATTAAATAAACTGATCTATGTCTGAAAATTGACAGTAAAGACTTTTATAATGTTACAAAAGATTTCTATCTACAATAAATAAACTTTCAAAAAAATCCTAAAACAATGTTTCACAGTTTCAACAAATATACTGAGCAGAAAAACACTTAGTAACAGAGAACAGATAGATAATAAGAAGAAATGTTTCTTGAGCATCAGATCAGCATATTAGAATGATTTCTGAAGGATCATCTGAAACTGAAGGTTGGAGAATTAGCAGCTCAAAATTAATTTAAATTAGAAATACACTTAAATAGATAACACATCTTTTAAATTGTAACAATATTTCACAATATCCGTTTTTACTGTGTTTTTGATCAAATCAGTGCAGCTTTGGTGAGCATAAGAGACTTTTTTTTAAACATTTAAAAAAAAATTACAGACCCCAGACTTTTGAATGGTAGTGTATATATTCTGTCTGGCTTTAATACTGCTTTCCTTTTTTTTTTTTTTAATTCTCCCCTCTTAGACCCATCAAACCCACAGATATTCTTCCCCCAGAACGAGGCCATGAGGTCGCTAAGGAACTTGGCATTCCATACTATGAAACAAGCATCGTTGCTCAGTTCGGTGTAAAGGATGTGTTTGACAATGCTATCCGAGCTGCGCTCATCTCTCGACGCCACCTTCAGTTTTGGAAGTCCCATCTGAAGAAGGTTCAGCGTCCCCTCCTCCAGGCCCCCTTTCTTCCTCCCAGACCACCACGACCAGTCGTGGGCATCCCTGATCCTCCTCCAATTGATGGAGAAGATCCGGACTCTCTTTTCTGCCAACCGTTGTGTGGAGACGTCCTGTTTCTCCTCCAGGCCGGGGCCACTCGTGTCTTTGCCCACAAGGTGTACCTGGCAACTTCCTGCTCAAAGTTCTATGACCTTTTCACTATGGATCTTGGAGTGGCAGGGATGGAGCAGGAGGGTGAGGAGAGCTCAGAGGGGAGCGAGGAAGAGGAACAAAGCCGAAGAGGAGCCAAAGAGCAGGCGGGGCGTACCAAGAGCCTGGACATTGATAAGGAGGGTGAAGGAGGCACTAGGGGTTCAGATAGCCTGCTCATGTTGCAGCAAGGCTCATTGAGGACTTCCCAGAGCGATAACGCTCTGCCTGCCAGGGACCAGCACTCTATAGGACCTCTGGGAGCAGGCCGTGCTCTTTTGGGATGGGGGCGTGGTTTCTTGGGGGTGTACCTGGAGATGGTGGATGACCCTGTGACAGGTTGTCCGAGACTCATGACAGTAGTGTCAATGGATGATCTCATTCAGAAAGGGCCTTTCCAGGTAAGAACAAACTTAAGTGACACAATCTATACCATGTTTAATAAGATTCCCAGTCGATATATATATAAAGTTTCAGTGACATTGTCAAATTGTCTGTTATTGCTTTTTCAGGCAGTGCTGCAGTACCTTTATACGGGTCACCTGGATGAGACACGTGGGGATCTGATGCAGGTGGCCACCATCGCTGAGCTTCTGGAGGTCTTCGACCTTCGTATGATGGTGGCCAACGTCCTGAACCGTGAGAGCTTCATGAACCAAGAGATCACCAAAGCCTTCCATGTGCGTCGTGCCAACCGCATCAAAGAGTGCCTGAGCAAGGGCACCTTTGCTGGTAGGCGACCTGAAATCAGGGTCAAACATTATGTTTTATATATATCTATGTGAAGAAGCATTAATGTAGGATATATCTAACAACCAGAGCACAATGCATACAAGGAAACCCAAATGTGACCTGGCAATTATTGTATCCTGATAAATTACCCTGCTTATCTGTTCTATCCTTTCACACTGAGAAGCTGAATCAAGCCCTTTCTCCAAACAAAAATAACCTTTACCAAGCAGCTTAAAAGCTGCTGTTGTTGAGGGAATTGATAAATGAATGGCCAGCACCACTGATTTTTTCTCTAATTAACTGTCCTTATTTGTGTAGTGCAGACTCTTCAGGAAGTTCTGGTGTTATTGGGTAGTTAATTTCCATTACTTGTCAGTGCGACACATTCTAAAGGCTTTTGTAGTGACACCATTGACTTTGAGTCTTATGAGTTCTATTTTCAATTCCAGAATTCAATGGAATTGAGATAGAATAGTTCATATTCTAGAACAGTGCCTTCATTCAGTCTCTTTGTTGTTTTTAAGGAAATACCCAGTGGAGTGCTTTAAAATATCCCTTCATTGCTGTCAGTGAATATTTGCATATTGTGGACGTGTTTGCTTTTCTGCTTTGTGGTTTCTGTGTCGCTTACTCTCTGTTGATGTCACGTCTTGTGTGCATGTTTGTCATAATTAACCTTTTTCAACACTCCTTTATTCTCCACTTACACCTGTTTATTTCATTGCATCATCTGCAATTGTCATAATCTCATTAGTCAACCATGAAGGTGCTTCTTTCATGTTTGAAAACCAGAATGCTTTTCATCTCCGTTGTGGCCTGAAGACTACTTGTACATTCCCTATGGGTATGCAGAAGTTTAGAAACTAAATCATTAGAGATTTATTTGCTCCCCCACCTTAGAGTAGAAATCTGCATTGAATTGAATTAGACAACCTGTCCAACATCATCTGTTTTTTAACATAGTTAGTGAGCCACAGTGAACTCATGGAGTCATCCATGTCAGTCTCTAAAGAATTTGCTGCTAAAATATATTTGCCCACTATATGGTCCCAGTCTGGCCTTCCCTTCACATTTTCTGTCTTCTTATCCTTAGCCTTGTCAATCTGTCTATTTATTATTGGTCTATGTGTCTATCTGTCTCTTCATCTGTCTCTGTGTTCGTCCGTCCACCTGTCTCCCCCTCTGTAGCCTCGACTCTGTGACACACGCCGAGATGTGTGCTCTTTTCCTCCTGGTTTTAGATGTGGTGTTTCGATTGGATGACGGATATCTGCCAGCCCATAAGCCACTGCTCATCTCAAGCTGTGATTGGATGGCAGCCATGTTTCGTGGATCCTTCATGGAGAGTTACATTGAGGAGGTAAGCAGAGATTTTAGAGATTCATATTTCGTATTTCAAGTAAGAGCATGGCACTATCTATGCTATATATACATACACATGCACAATATATATACATATTTTTTTTTTTTTTGCGCAAACAAATTTAGTCTGCAAAAGTCTATTTTGTGTTACTGCACTGACAGATGAAAAGGAAACTAAATCTGCAATAAGACGAATTTGCAGACTAAAACTGTCAATAGTGTAGCGTATGCATAAAGGCAACTTTCAAACCAAGCATCTTTCTATTGGTTTTATTCTCTAAGCATTGATTAGATACCAAAGTACCAGTATTTTGGACATCAGTGGTCTACGTCATATGGGTTGGATTTGGGCTCAAGACATTTCTCAAGTTTCACCTAAACTTATTTATGGAACCACAAAGTACTAATACAAAGTACTATCAGTCTCAGTCACCTTGATCCTTCCCACCCTGGAGCTCTGACAGATCCCACTAAAAAAGTGGCACAGGTAGTTAAAACTAGGCCGCCTCTATGACAGCCTGACCCACATTGATGCAGCTGCGACAGGAGACCATCTCATCCATATGGATGAATTAACAGCCCCTCAGTACTAAACAGGCCTCTGAGGAGAGTGCTCCATGCAGATTGATGCTGAGACGTTAGAGGAGGTCCTGTGCCAGCAGGAACACATGCTGAGATGTATCTGCTTTGTGTCTGTGCTCCCATATTCAAGAGAGGCAAACTAGAAGGGGTCTAGAAAGATTTATTTGCAGCAATTGAGGTTGTAGACCAAATTAAGGATTTGGTCTAGATTTGACATCATGTTAGAGTTATATTAATACAGGGGTCGGCAACCTACAGCACGTGTGCCAACAGTGGCACGTAGAGGGATAATCGCTGGCACATGAGCAATAGGGAAAACTGCATACTGACATACATTTCAGGTAATAACTTATCATAGTCACACAGCCTGTTAGGAGCTATAAATACCATTGAAGTATGAGAATAAACTTGTGCTAGTCTACGGATGCGTGTGCGACCGCTGCATATAGGCACTTCAAATCAAAGCCTCAGCGGTAGGGATGGGCGAATCGATCCTGAAGTATCGATATATCGATACTGATGCGAGTATCGAAAGTATCGATACTCAAATAAAAAATATCGATACTAAGGTGTTTTTATTTACCAGTGATTTTTTTTATTTAACAAAAAAAAACATATTGAAATTGTACCCTAGTTTCTGCAGTATGGTAGACGGGGTTCAGAAGCAGAGCGCGAAGCATCAGTTTAACGTTGAAGTTAGCGAGGTAAGCAGCAAATCATTTAATATTAGTAAACATTTAACGATAGTTTACAACAGAAATGTTAAATGACCAACAGCTATTTTCAGTGATGCAAACTACTCAAATTTTTTTCTCAAATATGGCCATTTTGAGAGAGAGAGAGAGAGAGAGAGAGAGGTGTAAATTGATTTTACCCCCCTCCTTGCTGAGAAATAATGTAGCGATTCAGTATCGATTAGTAAAAGTTGCGTGGCAGCGCTGACAACAAGTTTATGAGCTTCTGAATGAGCTTCTGAATGCGCACGCATCAATTAAAGCAGCGCATTGATATTGAACGGTGATTAAACTAAATGGTTTTAATGCATTGGCCTTGTCACACACACACACACATTGATGTTCAGTACGGTCACACTATATCTTTTATTCAAGAAACTTTTGAAAAGTTTAAAAAACATTGCATGAAAAAAAAAATCAGAAACTATTTGCATGAAAATTAAAGAGTCCTATTGTTTTTTGTCATATCATTTAAAATGTCTATGTACTGTACAAAGCATTAATGCATTCTGTATAATGGGGAGGACTGTTAAACAGTGGTTAAACAGGAAAATTAAAAATGGCACATCATGCCGAAAAGGTTGCCAACCCCTGATATATAGTAATATGTTTTTCTGGTCAAACTAGATCAGGTGATTATTTTCAGTCTGTATTATGCTTATTTCATTGTCATGTAATTTGCTTTTGCAAAACAGCAGTTGATATATATACCAAATACTCATACCAAAACACGCTCACATCTTTGTGAGAAAGTGAAAGTGAGAAAGTGAAGTGTAGCCGAGTGTGGTGACCCATACTCGGAATTTGTGCTCTATCTGTGTGTGTTTCAGTGCATTGCTGAGTTTATAGTGAGAGGAAGTTTGTTAGACTGGGCACTTTCTCTACTCATTTCCTCAGCACTGTCATGTGAACGTGTACAGGAGGTTTTTGTGTGTGACCCTTTCATAGATTTTTGGTCTCAAAGTGGTATTTAACTAAAACCACATGATAACCATTCCACACAGTTTTTGGTTTGATTTACACTTGTTTTCTATGGAATTATTCTAACATATCACAGTTTCTTCTTAGCATAAATTAAGCTCATGTATTTTTCATCCAGAACTATTAACAGGGTTCCCACAGGTCCTTGAAATCCTTGAAAGTTTGTGAATCTGAAAAAAAAAAAATTCAAGGCCCTGGAAAGTTTTTGAAAATAAACATACATAGATACAGGTCCTTGAAAGTCCTTGAATTTATTTTGTGCAAGAAGTTTTCTGGAAAAAAATCCATATTATTCCCTCCAGTCCGCAAATGTGTTATTTCTGCAACACTTCGTGGCCTATGCATACTAGCTTCCTTGATTTACTTTAGTTATGCGCATTTACGCATTACATTAAGTGTTTCCTGCTTGAGGTACTTTGCAATGACGCTCACGCTCACACAAAACTACTACGATGGTACCTCAATGTTTCACAGACACACTGTGAAATTGATGTTGAATTGCTTTGCTTGTTAAGATGTAAACCCATGAGGCAAGAAAAACTTAAAAGCATATTCATATATCTTAAAACTTCTGGTTACTTGAGCTTAAGCTCTTTTCAATAAAATCCATGCAAAATAGGGTTTCCAACCATTCCATATTATACGGAATTGTCCCGTATTTAAGGCATCAGAGAAGCGTTCCGTATGAAAGCTATACGAAACGCAGTTTGTCCCGTATTCGCAGGCATACGCCATATGAACATCTAAACCAGGGGTTCTCAAAGTTTACTTTCAAAGGTCCGAATGTGAATTCTCATTAACATGAAAAGGTCCAAAATAATTATTACAAAACTTATTTTTAATAAACATGCTTATAACTTTATTTAACAATTCAACTTTGTATATGCAATTATCATATTCATTATGTCATTAAGTCATACTTGCATTTACTCTCTGAACTGTTAGCAACATAGAGTAGCATACTGCATTTTTATACAACTACATGCCCAATGAAGCAGTTCTCATGTGCATATATTCTGTTTCTGAAATAGTACATCAATGTAGGCATGGGCCGATTACCGGTTTCAAGGTATACCGCGGTTTGAAAATTTCACGGTTTTAAAACCACTAATATTTTTCATTATACCGTTCCTGCGGTATGCACTTTTTTCCATGTCTCCTCAAAGGCTGAAAGAGTAGGAATCCCTCAGGTAGAGTGCAGTGTAGAGAGTAACACTGACCCCTCCTGACCCCTCCTCCTGTTGGTGCGAGCGAGCGGTCAGTCACGTGTGTAGGATGGCCGAACTTAAGGAGGTATACTTCACATTCAGCGTTCCTTTCCGTCTCGTGCACAGCTGCGACGCACAGCTTTCAAACGTATTCTCAACCGCAGATGAGCGTGGATGGATGAGCTCACATGTGCAGTACCACGGGGTGCGCGGCTGTCCGCGAGCCCTCTTGATGATGAAATAACTAAATGCCGACAGTGTGCGGACGGCCGAAGTATACTTTGGCCTTTACGAGATTGGCAACCGGCCGTTTTTTGCCTTATTGCAACTCTCTGTTCTGGACTTGCACAAACTGCGTTGCAATGCAATCATTTCCAAAATGTAATTTATGTGAAAATATGAAATCTGTTAATGCCCATTAGCACAGGCTAGAGACGCTGAAGACGGACGCACAGAGAAAAATACTGTAGCAGGCAGATCACTCCCTGTTCATGATGCACAAACTATTGGAAGAAAATCCTCAATATTGATTTGGGGGTTTATATGAATGTGATTCTGAGGGGAGCTGACTGTCTTCTGAAAATGTTACGTGGTATTTTCTTTTCATCTCGTCTCTGTATAGTTCATATTCAAGCAGTGTTTCAGCGCAGCGCAGCTTTGTTTACAGCAGTATCTGGTGTTCCAGAGGTGCCTCCTGCTGTCAGAGAGTGAATATGCATCTCATTCAGAGCTTCTGCTGTTTGTTTCATTCAGGCATGTAATATAATTTCACAAAGCTTGTCAGAACATTCTGTTTTTGCTTCAAATTGGATTATTATTCAATCAAATTATGTGTATGATTATTATTATATTACTAAATGATATGAAATTATATAAATTATATGTATATGAATTATATAAATAAAATGAAATAACTGTAATTACAGATTTAGTTGACAGATTTCTAATTTAAATAAAGATTTCAGTCTTTATTTTTTCTTTTTAGGAAACAAATCAAAGAAAAAATTAACTAATTCTACTGTTTCTAATATTATGTATGTTACTCAAAAACAAAATATATAAGTTTTTTTTGCCCAGTCATTTAAAAATAACACATTTCAGAGCTGTAACAACAATACTGTGAAACCGTGATATTTTTGCTTAAGGTTATCATACCGTCAAAATCTCATGCCTACTTCAGTGTAACCTAAAGTCACTTCAGCTTATTTGCAAACATCTTGAATTATACCTGCAATACACTGTTATACAGCAGTGAATATATTACTTTATTTATATCATGCAGCACAAACATCTATCTGTGTAACAAAATACCGGTATGTACATATTTAGGCCTTAACAGTTACAGATGAACCACATTCATGTTCATATGCACAGACAGTCAGCAGTGACAGGTTTTTGGAAACGCTGTTTTGTACACATTCATTCACTAGTCTGTTGCAGTTAGGTCAGTTGAATGTGCTGCTAAAACTCTGCTGATCGTGAAAAACCTTGCGCTTGCAGGACGAAACCGGTGACAATATTCTATTTAATGAAAGCTAAAAGGTTTATCCAAAATATTGCTAGTTGCTATGCGCTTTGTCTTACAAAAAAGATGGTAAAAACTGCAACACTGGTCCGTGCCCCCCGTGTGTGTGTGTGTGCCACGGAGGTCTGAGTGATACGAGTAGTGCACTTGAAATACAAAGTGGAGGCAGGTCCGTATCGACTCCGGACCGGAGTCCGGACTTTAAGAAGGGCTGATCTAGACCATACAAATAACAAATTAATCATTCTTTTTGCACAAATCATTGTTTGAATTGCGAACGTAGCCACTCAAGGGAGGCTTTAAGACCTTGGAGAATCCTCTGCCGCCTGGTCACTCCCACTTCACAGCCAGCTTTAAAATTGTAACTTCTAGCATATTCCTAAACCTGGACCTCATTAATATTGAAGAACAAATTCAAGCACCTACACACTCCAAGTTCTTTTTAATTGAAAAAATATTCATTTTCATCAATTCATTGGCTACATGGTTGCAAAAACATTTTAGTTCAAAATTTTAAATGTCATTGATTTAAAAAAAAAAAATGCTTTATTGATTGAAGTTTCATAGACATTTAGTTGTTATACTTTCAAATTTTATGTCATATATTGTATGTAATTTCACAGTATATTCACCTCCTAAATTACTACACTTGTGCAGTCACAATTCTATAGTGGTAAAATTTACTCAGGCCGATGCTTTGTGTATAACATGCGTGATATTTTTTGTATGACATTAAACTTTATTTTTAGAATAATTGTACATAGGTTAAGCAAAACAAATGTGATTATTTCTGAGAACCTTTTATACACCTTTTATACACATACTTAACTGTAGACATGGAAATGACATACTCTAGGTGGTACAGAACAAATATTTTCCTGTAAAGAATCACAGTTGTCCCTTACTGAAGTTGGCAACCCTAATGCATAAGCTAATATCAGATCATTTTACAATACAGTATAGGATGTACTGAATATTCTTCAGTTTTATGCAAAACAGAAGTACGACAAATAGAATATATGATCTCTGTCATATGGCAAAAAATAAATGCAAATTTTTTTTTGCATAGTTGTGTTTGACACATGAAAACTGTAACAATGTATCTTACAAAATTTAACACAATGTAACCTTGCTCTCACTTGAAATGTGTCACATTAAGTCCTTGAATTTAAGGGTATTGGACCTGGAAAGTCCTTGAAAGGTCCTTGAATTTGAACTTAACCAAGGTGTGGGAACCCTGTATTAAGTCAGGTGTCAAAGGTAAGGTTTCGCTGTATTCCTTTCGGAGGCCCATCTCACCCATACACAACTCTATCCAGGTCTATCCCGTGCTCGCTCTCTGATTTCCTTGGGCTACCGGCTGTCAGCTCAAGTTCTAGAAAGACAAGCTCCCTAAGGGCAGGAACTTGGGACCAAGCTGACCAACACCAGAGGCCGAGAGTTATAGGTGTCCAGGCCTGCTGGTGAACAGGATCACCCTGTATAACATTACAAGCATTACAGGGAGCTAGATTTACAGCACAAGAACAAACTGATGCGGGAAATAGGATGCTGGCTGCTTTTCTATTCTGACAGCATCGGCTGAGAGAGTATGTCACATAGAGATCAACACAAGGTGGCCAGAGACAAGTAAACTTGGTTCTGCTAATACGAGCTTGACATGCTCTTTTGTCAAGCATTGAATTTTAAGGAGTATAATAGCATAACAAGGTTTGATTTTAAATGGATCCTCCACCCAAAAATTTAAATTCTCTTACCCTCATGCAAGTTGATGGAACCTTCAAAGCTGCCACTTCACAAACCACACAAAACAAACACGACGGTAGTCCATAAGACCCCAGTTGATAAATCGATGGCTTCTGAAGCTTACTAGAGTTTTGTGTGAGAAAAATACTAATAAATACTAAACAGCATGGAAGCAACTTTTACAAATTTAACAGTGCACTTGCATCATGCTTCACAATGTGCTGCTGTTTACTTCAAACAAACGTACATATGACCGTTGGCCAGAAGTGTTCATTTATAGGTGTATACAAGTTGAAAATACAGTATTAGTATTTTAACCACACACCACCAGTTTTGCTTGAGAAGACATTAAATCATCAATTTGGTCTTATGGATTACTGTCGTTTTTATTTTGTGTGTTTTTTTAAGTGTCAACTTTGTTTGAGGCTCTTATTCACGAGTGTTATAAGGACTCAAAGTGACTAATATGGACACAAGGTTTATTTTTCTAAAACTTTCTGTGTTCATTTGAAGAAAGAAAGTCATATACATCAGGGTTTTTGTCTCTTGTGCACATAGCATATTTAATGCAAGATGTTGTGGTGTGTTTTCAGTAGAAATCCCTTTAGAAAAAAAGAGTTCACATGAAGGGAGAGATTGGGTTGTTGGTTATTGACTCAGCAACCAAGTTCCTTTTTTCTTTTTGAACTCTTTGTATTCACTTGAAATTGTCCCTCTGGTGTCTCTTTCTTGGAACATGAGCAGCAATCACTTTAGAAATGTTCAGTGGGCTTTGTAAATGTTAAAAAAACTGAGCCTGTTCCATACATTACCTGTAATGATCCAGGACAAAGAGCGGCCAAATGACTTGGTCCTCATCTCCTCCAGTCTGGCACAGTAGGCATTGTAGCAACTGGTTGTAGTGAACACAGTACTATTTTTAGAATGAGGCAGTGAATAGAGCAAGCACTTGTCACTGTCTGTGCAGCAGTCGGCACAGAAGGTGTTGTATAACCAGATATAAAGCCCTTGCAAGACCTCAGGGTGGCAAATATTTATAAAGTGTCATTCAGTTGAGTAAAGCTGATCGTTCACCATAAGTGAATTTTTCAGAGTCTGTACTCAAATGTTTCTTGTCTGTTGCTGCACATTATTGTCGCTTCAGTTTGTGACGCACAGAGTCAAGGGTTGTCCTTGATTGATCTACCACATGTAAGCTTTACTATTCTAGTCCTGTTCAGAAATATCTCTCAAGGTTTTTGATGTTAAGCAGCACATACTTATTACTGAAGATGACATCTACACTGCTTCTGTATCTGAATGTTATTTATAGGTCTCTTTATGTTGTACGTTTACATTGCATGAAGCTCAATGTGAGTACACTCTTCAGTAAGTCTTGCTGGTCTATCTCTGTTGTTTTGAACATGCTGCTTTTTAAGGCAGGAAGTGTCTGAACATACGGGAGACGCTCGGGAATTTCTTTCAGCAACATCATACTTCTGAGTGTGATTAGCACAAGACTGAGCGGAAGCTCAAATGTGAGAAGCTGTCACATTTCCCTGTGAGACAAAGTTGAAGTGAAAACGGAGATGATGAAGGCAGAGACTGTGGTTGCGGTGTACACTGCAGTAACTTGTTAGTTGATGAGAAAGAGTCTGGTTGCTTTTGATAGGTGACCACTTCCTCTGTAACACACATTCCCTTGGGTCTTGACCCCATTTTCTTCTCAAGGTAGTTGCATTGTTTTTCTCAATTCTTCCTCTTCCAAGAACAACAAACTAACACAACATATTAACATCACCATTTAACTGAAATTCCAGTAAATTAAAAAAAAAACACGAAAAACTTATGAATTTAGGTATCAAGTTCAGTACGAAAAAGGATATTTATTTAGCAGCTTGTTAAAGATTACATTTAATGGTGCATTCAGTAGTTCTCCAGCTAGCATAAGCATTGCTGTTCTTAATGTACTTTAAGTACTGACACCTCAGTGGTGTTAGATGCTGCACTGCCATCTATCAACGCGGATCAGTATGAAAAAGAAAGAATTTTTTAAGAATTAAAAATGTCTATATGAGTACAGAACTATTGAATGCATATTAAACAGTCATATATATATATATATATATATATATATATATATATATATACTTTTTATTTTACTTGTGTCTGCAAATTTGATGTGAATTTGATGTGTTTGGATTTGTTTGCTTGTACTCAGAGGATTGAGGCAAAAATTCACTCACAGCACTATTGTTATCTTTAGGTTTTAATAGGAAGTTGCCTACTGTGTCCCCTCTGCGTCTTTTAAGTCTGCCCTTTAGCCATAATGAACGGTCATATTCACACTGACATTCTGTTAATTGGCTTTGAGACAGACAGGTGAAGGGCACCGCTAGGCTTCAGAAGTACCGCTGAGCGTCATCTTGCCACCCCCCAATGTACCGTCTCTGACCTATAGAATCTGTGTCAGCTTGCGGTTGTTGTTCCCACAACCTCCTACTCATGTGGTGGAAACAGTACAGATTCTGTTGTGATAGTTTTTGTGGTTTGATGCATTTAAGATCAGTTTACCGCACAACTCAATAAGCAAGAAGCAGAAGATCGGTGCAGTTTAGGGTAAGTAGGGTAACAAACCCCTTCACAAGATGCTAGTGCTAGTGGTTTCCAGGTTGCTATAAGCATCTCCATCCTGTAAGTGTTCTGCACTTTCCTTTTTATGTCCCTGCTGAAAGCTCTCCCCTAACTCCTTTGTTTGCTCTCCACTCACCCGCCAAAGCAGAGTCAAAACAACAGCTCTTCTACCTTTAAGCTTGGGTTTATGTGATTATGGTTTTGAATGATGTTGGACGTGGGCAGATTATCTCATGCTGCCTCCAGGGACCTCACAGTGTCATGTATGCTCCAAAATTCACCGTGACATTACAATGGCACAACAATTGCAACTTCCTGTGAAGGATGATAAAGGTGGATTGCACTGTATTTGTGAAATGCACTACTGTTTAAAAGTTTGGGGTCAGTAAGATTTTATATTATATTGCTTGCAAAATTAGGAAATATTATTACAGTTTAAAATAATGGTTTTCTGTTTTAATATATTTTAAAACATACCCCTGTCTCCAGTGTCACATGATTCAGAAATCATTTTAAAATACTGATTTGCTGCGTAAGAAACATTTCTTATTATTATCAATGCTTGACATTTTTGTTTCATCAGGATTCTTTGATGAAAAGGAAGTTTAGAAAGAGCAAAATAGAATATTATTTGTCACTTTTGATTGATTTAATGTCTTTTCTTTAAAAAAAGTTTTATTGACCCCAAATTTTTGAAAGCTAATGTGGCCTTGTACTAATATGATGTACATCCATTTATTAAAAGCAGAAGAATACAGTATTTTTTAAAAGTTAAGAGGTTATAAACACCATAAATAAATTGTGGTTGTTTTGAATATGTTCTGGTGGTGACAAAGTTGCCATATCAGTATATGGGAACAGAGGCTTGCTGAATGTTGTATATTTGTTCTGTAAAGCATATTCTGTGTTCACTGTTATATGATGACAGTCTCTCCTGTAGGCTGGCTTGTTGGCTCTTGTTTATGCAGAGGCCAGGTTTCCCGTAGCGACAAGCCCACAGAGTTATTTTTCCATAGCTTAAAGCTGAGACTGTCAACGGTTTCAAACAGTGCTTTAATCTCCTGAAGGATGAAAGACCCCTTGTGGTGGCCACTGCCCTCGCCCTCCTATCGCTCTCTCGGGCCCCTTCCTCCACGAGCCTTTTTGAATACATGCATCCCTTTCTGACCATTTCCTTGGCCACTTTGGGTCCTGCCATGTCAACATGAAGCCCTCCTCTAGTGGTCAGCGGCCAGGACCATGCACGTCTCAATAGGGGAGAGGTGCTGAGCAGATTGTTTCATCCCTGGATCAATCTGCCTCACGAGTTTCCATGTCCTGGAGATGGGCTATGAATAAACATTCCTCAGCACGGGTTATGAAATCTGTTCACACAAACTTTTCTCAACGTGGGTTTTTGTTAATAACTGTGCAACTTGAAATATTAAGGCTGTTTTTTGCTAACCGCCACTTCTTATTCTTTCTCCGTTTCTCTTTTTAGGTCTCTATCCCCAACACCAGTTGTGCCTGCATGAGAGCTGTTCTGGAGTTTCTGTACTGTGGTGTGTTAACACCTTGTCCTGAACTGGAGCCAATGGACCTTATAATACTAGCCAACCGCCTCTGTCTTCCCCACCTTGTAGCTCTAACAGGTAGGTTTAATAATGGCTCTATGTTTACCCGAAGGCAGACAGCATACCTTGAAAAACCACTGTACAATTCTGTGGTTAATGGGCCCAGAGAGGAAAATAATCTGAGACTTACACTTTCAGAATGAATTTGCAAAGACATCATTTGTGAGCCAAATGTTGGTTAATATTACAGATGATAGCATTTAAACTCATCAAAGCTACTAGACATGGTGCTAACTGACAAAATAAATAAACAAAAATAAATGTTATCTACAGCTAAATATTATCTAAAAATACACCTGTGAAGGTGAGAAGTTTTTCACTGTTGACGATTTTGTTGTTATGGAGTATTTTGCATGTTGTTAACCATTAAGCCTCATGGCTGACATATTAACACTTGTTGTGTGGTGTTTTGCAATGGTCTACAGAGCAACATGCCGTTGAGGAGCTGTTGCAGTTGTCCGTTAAAGGGGTGGACATTGATGGGCATGTGCTGGCCTATCTGGAGATGGCTCAGGTAACATTAATAAAGATGAAGCAAACAAAGCCTTTAATAGAATGAACTGAGAAATGAAGTGGCAATATAAACAATGGCGCACATTACAGAATTACCATTCATTCATAGCCTACTTTATTCTAGTTCAAAGGATGAACAGACTTTGCTTTTCAAATGAGCCTCATTGAGAGAAATCACGCTGTGCCAACTCTGCTTTTCTGTCTGCTGTAGTTCCACAATGCCAAACAGCTCTCGGCCTGGTGTCTGCATCACATCTGCACAAACTACAATAGCGTTTGTCGAAAATTCCCTAAAGATATGAAGACTATGTCTCCTGGTAAGAAGCAAGAAGTGCTTTTGTTCATTTATTTATTAGATGTATATTATGTATAAATGAAATAAATTCGGCAAGGATGCACTAAATTGATCAGAAGTGACAGCAAAAACATTTATAATGTTAGAAAAGCTTTTTATTTTAAATAAATGCTGTTCTTTTGAATTTTCTATGGAGTAGAAAAATATTGAGCACCACAACTGATTTCGAAGTTGATAATAATTCACTTGATAATGTTAATGATGAAAATTCAGATTTGCCATCACAGGAATTAATTACATTTAAATAGATAAATAGAATATATAAATAGAATAGAAAACTTTTATTTTAAAGTGTAATAATTCACCATTACTGATTTTACTGTATTTTTTGATCAAATAAATGTAGCCTTGGTGGGCATGAGAGACTTTCAAACACATGAAAAAATTGTACTGTACCAAACTTTTAAAGTAAGTGTCTGTATGTGTATAAAAAATTAAATATCTACGTTTATTTACTTATTTATTTTACAATTCTAATTTTGTACTTTGTAAACCTTATTCTCTTCAATTGAATTTTTTAAGTAAATATAGCTAAACATCTAAGCAACTTGATATATATTACAGAAGATATTTACGAATAAAACTTTTGCCACTGGGATTATTCACTGGGAAATTTTTTTTTTTTTAAACCATTTGCTTTTTCAAATTCAAATTGAATATCTGAATCTGAATACAACACAATATCTAGCATCTTGGTGTAAGGATTTTTAGATATTTATCTTTAGGTGAAAAAACAAGATACTAATACTGAGCAAGAAAATGATTTTTCCACTGTATTTCCTTCATCTTGCCCTTTTGTTCTTCCAGAAAACCAGACACACTTTGAGAAGCATCGCTGGCCCCCTGTCTGGTTCCTGAAGGAGGAAGACCGCTACCTCCGTTCTCAAAAAGAGCGAGAGCGTGAGGAGGAGATCTTACGCAAGCAGCACACCAAACGGGGGTGGTGTTTCTGGAGACATCCATCCTCCTCTGCACCCCACATTTCCTGAGGGTCTGTGTCCATCCATCCATTCAAACCCCCTGTACCCCTCTCCCTCATCTCAGCCCAGAGGCATGTAGCCAAGCCTGGGGAGCCCTGTTTCTGTGCATCCATCCCGACTGCTGGAAGCGAGTCTGGGTTTTCTTTGCCTCCGAACTTTATCCTTCCCTCCCGCGTTGGCTCTTAGCAGGCTGCCCGCCACGAGAGCTCAAAGCGTATGTGTCATTAAATGGGAGACGGCTTGGAGAAAGTCTCAAATCTTTCTCACTATCGATGTTACATGTTCTACTGTGCGAATGCATTAGGTCTCGCCGCAGCATCACATAGGGAACGCCATCATTGCAGTGACCTGCTTTCGCCTCTTAAGACTGTTATTATTATACAAGACCACACACGCACTCACACCAGCACCCCGTCTGAGCGCTGGCGCCCAGGCACACGGATGCTGCATAGTGCTGCTGTGTTGAGCTTTTCTCTGTGAGACCTATTTCTGGGAAAACCGTCATGTTCATTGCCTATAAGCTGAAACATAGCTTAGCTTTGAATACAACTAGCAACAAAAATGGCGGCAGGGATGTATATATATATATATATATATATATATATATATATATATATATATATATATATATATATATATATATATATATATATATATATATATATATATATATATATATATATATATATATATATATATATATAAATTGTTCAAATAAAGGGGTTATTGCCCTTGCCTACATTCTCACTAAAAACAATTCTCCATTTTAGATCTTCCATTGCCCCATATTGGCTCAGAATACCAATCGTGTTGCCTACCGAAGAACTGTTTTTCAGATTGCTTGTCCTGTTACTAAATTTTGCTCATGTGGTAGAACAGAAGGGGTGTGTAGTTCAGGTCTGTCACTCACTAAAAAAACTCCAGGCCAGCACCAAAGACAGACATACACACAGACAACTCATTCAAACACAAACGCCTTACCAAAATCTGCAGAAAAACAAAAAGTTGACAGCAAGTAAACTACAAAATTAGGGCTATTTTACCACTGCCAGGACAGTATTAACAGTCACAGCTGTTATATGATGTTCTGTAGATTGAGCTTTGTGATATGACCACTAGCAAGCTTGCCTTTCACCTCCACCACTGGGAGGCGCCCATGCCTTCTGACTTTACCCTGCTTTCGAAAGTATTAGCTACTCATTTGTTTGTCAATCCTGTTTGGGATCTTCCCATCCTTGTGAAATGCACTTGTTTTTGTAGCACTACTTTAATCTTAGCTATTGGCGAACCAAAAAGTAGGTTGCAGTGTTTAGTATTCCTTTGCCACTCCCCTCTGTTACTCCTCTGCTCCTCTACCTCTGCAGTTAGCCAAACTGAGGGAGAATCTATTGATCCACTACCTGTAGTGTTTGATATGTTGCAATGTGATGCTTCACTTTGCACTTTACATACGCAGATACAATCGGTGCTCAGGATTAACCGGCTAAATGTAACAGTGTTCAACCATTCACCCATTATATCTTTAAGGGGCGGTTACACTAGACTTTGAGCAACAGTTGTGATGTGATGTCATGCTATATGGTGTCTTTAAAATAATAATAATAATAATAATTTCTGCAGTGCTGCGAATTTAAAGTTTGTGTTTGTTTAATTCCACTAAACTGTCAAGCCATGACGTAATGATCCTCTATTGGTAACACAAGTTTGCAGGTCAGAGTTCACCAAACTTGGAACGTTGTGTTTCCAGTATCCAACATTTGCATGCATATGAATGGAAGGAAAAGTGTAGCGTGACCGCCTCTTTACACGAGTTTACCTGTTTTGACAATCTTAATAACAGAATATCCCAACATAAGCTGTAAATCAAAAGCCTATCCTTCTTTTTTTAATTGATAAGCTTTCGATTTCAAGCTTTGAGACCGGTTTTGTGGTTAAATTGACAGTGACACTAACAGCCACTCTTGCTTTGGTTCCTCTTTCAGATGTGCATGTGCTGTGAAGTGTTGTTAGCATCTGTTTGCTAGAGTCTGTCTCGACTGCCTTCCATCTGAACACATGAGTGCCTATGACCATTGTTACACTTTCCCTTCTACATTCAAGTATTTCTCGGTGAAGCATGTTTGTTTTGCCCGTTTCGTGCCTTTTAACAAAAGTGTTTTTAATAACTTCTTCGGAGGTGAGTGAGAAATAGGAGACATTTTAAGTTTTCCACGCCACCCTTTTTCTATTTGTGGCTTTCTGATTTCGCTTCCTTGAGGCTGCACCCTGCTTTTCACACCAGACGAGCTGAAATCATCAACAGCTACAAAAATAGACACGCAGAGCCCATGTGCTCAGACAGGCCAATCTGCACACAAAATAATAAATAAATTTTAAAAAAGATGGAAACGGAGAGCAGACGCTGTATGGCTATATGTGACCGTCTTCACCCGTAGGCGCACTTTTGTAGGTTCATCCCATTAAGATGCTTTATTTATAGGGGCAGACAAATGAATGTTTATAGATGCCACACTATGCCTAAAGGCTTAATAATTAGTAAAATAACGAATGTAAGACCTTACTGTGTATTTGCAGACTGGCTCTGCGATAAATTATGTACTTAATCGCAGCTCTCCTGTCTGCCTCTTAGAGTTAAAGAACAATTCGAGAACACTTCATACATCAGCATGCTTGTTGGGATGGAAAGCATTGTTGGGCTTGTTAGCACTTTTTGTTCTTTGACTATTTGCTTTTGCACTTTTATTTTAGAGTTGGTCTGCCTTTGATGTGCATGGCATTGACTGTTTCTAAACTACAGCTTTTTAAAACATTTTGTAGCATGGAATGGTTTCTTCCATTAAAACGGTGCTCCTTGACCCTGCGTATTTTGTGCTTGCGTAAAAAAAAATCCCTCATACTTTTATGTCGGTTCCTCAAAGTCTTTGTACCTTGTGCTTTAATCGAATATGCCTTCATTGACTTCAAGGACATGTGATTGAAATTAGGTGGTTTAGTAGATTTCAAATAAACAGTATTAGAAAGGTCTATTAGTCCTTAAAAGGATTGATCACCCCAAATGCGAATTCTGTCATTTTCACACCCTTATGTTGTTTCAACATTTTTTATATGAATTTATTTCTTCTAAAGAACACAAAAGAAGTGTGTGGCATCCATGAAGTCAAAGGCATCCAACTTAACTTTATTGTATGGACAAAAAATTCTTCAAAACATATTTTTTATGTTCCACAGAAGAAAAAAAAAAGGTCATACAAGTTTGAAACGACGTCAGGGTGATTAAATGATGACAGAATGTTCATATTTGGGTGAACAGTCACTTCAAATTGAGAGACTGATTCAGACAGTGACTAACAACAGGACAGACAGTATAACTGCTAGCTAAATATGCACTTTAGCTTAAAATTTGATACAAATGATATTCTTTGTGGATTTTCTCTTTCAATTAAACAAATTGTAAAGCATTTATCGGTGCATGTTTACAGGCAAGATGTGCATGGGAATGGTCGAAGTGCTAACTTGTATGTAATTATGAATAACAGTAGCTTTCATTACTAAGGAATTATCATGCACCTTTATCATGTTATTGAAAAAAATAAATGATTAAAAAATCTGAGCCCTTATTACAACTTTTAAAAAGTCCATCCAAAACCCTTAAAGATACTTAATGTTATACTAAATGTTTATCATGTTCATTATTAATGACACCTTGTGGTTGTAGTTCTATTTATTTAATAACAGTTCAGCATTAGAATCCCACTAGAAACGTGAGAGCACTTGAGAATTGTGGTCTATTGTTGTGTCACCGTGCCTTTAATTGAGGAAAAAAAAAAAAAAATCTTAAGAGAGGTCACTGCCTTTAGTTTTGATCAAGGTAATTGTAGTGCACACACACACACACACACACACACACACAACACCACAAACTTTAGCTGACAGCCATCAGACCACTTGCTCCTTCTGCATGCCTGTGGCCAGCATGTAGCAATACCCTCTGTTTTTTGAGTGATGATGTGAAATATTTTTATGCTTTCCCCCTAACATTTTAGGTGTTTTCATCCCTCTTTGATAGTGCTGAGCTGAGTGGAAACCTGTGCTTGTTGTGAACAGTGATTATAAGCGTTTGGATGAGAGTGGATGTAAACACATGCACATTAACAGAGTCAGAGGCACACTTGCACCCTCTACAGTCAACTGAAGGTCAGGTTTTTTTTTTTTTTTTTTTTTTTTTTTTTTACAAAGCTATGGGTAATATAAATTGGTATAGGACAGGGAAGATATGATACACAACATTCTTTTTGGAATATGACTTTGGTTTAGATATTAGATATTTGTTTTATTTTTTTGTAAAATACTAATATCAGAGAGCATTTATTGTGGTGATTGTTTTTTTTTTTTTAATGAAAACACTAAACATTTGTAAAAAACTGGAAAGGTTAACCACATCTGCTTGTAAAATTAACAATCTGACCTCAAGTCATAGGCAGAGTCCACTTCAAGCCCTTGTTAGTTTCTGTGTTTCAACAGAGGGGCTCTCCAACCAACTTCCTTTATGTGCTTTGAAATCCACCTTCATCTCCATGAAAGAAAAGGGCCGTATTACTGAACAACATCTGTCAATTATAGTGGAGCACGCTGTCCCTCTTTCCACTTGTGGTGAGGTGTCCTTGCCATTTTTGTCTTCTTGAGGTGAGGTAGGTGTCACTGACTGTTGACCTTACCCTTGACCTCTCTTCCTCTTTCAAATCTGTGACTATTTAAAGCTGTTTTGCACTTTGTGGTTTTCTTTTTAACTTCTTAGTTTGATTATTGTTTCTGATACCTGTTCTGTAATTATTGTTCTTGTTCTGAACCAGAAAAAGCACACACACACAACTAAGGGCTTTTAAAATACAAAATCAGAATGTTTTGCTGCTGTTGCAAAAAAGAAAAGTAAAAAAAAAGTTTTATTGAATGGTTTGTAATATTTTTTAACAGCTGTGATTTGTACAAAATGGAGCAAAAAAGGGGTTGGAAAAAGGTTATCTGTTTCAGTATTTTAATGTTTGCTTGGCTTTTAATAAAACTTAACTGAACTCATTTATTTGTGTGTTTTGATTTGCTATGAAATGTTAACATTGATCATAAAAATGGTTACATTAACACATTTTAATATAATAATCATTTAAAATACATGTAAAAGAGTATAACTGTTCTCAGATACACTGTAAAAATGATATTTCAGTGTTGTAGATAAAGATTGGCTGTATTGGAGTTTTAAAAAAACTTTGTCTTTCTGCTTCAAAAATTCATGTTTAATTCAATGTGTTACTTCTGTTTTAATTATGATTATAAATTTACAAGCAATTTCTGAGTAAATCCTATATCATTTTTTCAGTGTATCTTAAACATAAATGAGAAATGTGCACAATTTTATGTAAGATTTGTACAGGTGATCAGCTTGTTACGTGGAAATTCAGTACTGTAAAATGCCCTACAGAGGGAGACATACACAGTTTTAAGCTTTCCTCTCGTTAAACTCTATAATAAATATATTTACCAAAATATTATATAGGCTACATAATATAATATGTCACAAATATTTTGCATTACAATTATGACCAGCTTTCCATGCACTAATACCACATACTGCTAGTTGAGCTGCTTAGGTTTGTTGCAGAAGCACTACTTTTATTCAGCTGGCTCTTGCTTTATGTCTCTCCTTCACAAAGTAGCAGACAAGATGGCTGCGTCATCTCAAAGTGACTGCCTTCCTTCCCCAGTCCCTCAGTCAAACGCCTGAAACAATCAGATCAAAATGTCAGTCCCCAGAGGTGATTTAATAAAACAGTTGTAGTATGAGATTTTTGGTTGTCATGCAAACACGGACATGGTAATGATTTCCATAGGACACGGTGGTGTTGCATTGTTTGAAGGAATACACATCACAGGAAATAAGTCATCTCCATACACACGTGCACACACACACTCACACACTGCAACATTTCCAGTAACACTTTGAAGGGGCAAAGCCAACACATATGCTGTAATTGATGCTGCAGCCCCAAAAGAGGGGGTGTCTGTGTAGACGGGTGGCTAACAGACCAGAAAGTCTTCTTGGTGTGTGTTTGTGAGACACTGATTACAGCCCTAGTGCTTGTGTCATCAGATCTGTGACTGATGTGTTTGGTGGTGCCATGGTTTGATTCATAACGGCCAGAAACACTGTATGAAAGCACAATGTGGTAACACTCTTATGGCTGTAATTGAGCAACTCTAAAAAGTCTCCATGCTGGATATCTAGAAAAGCTTGTATTATATAACAGAATGTGCAGTACAGTATTGTTTCTGAACTAAATATAATTCTGAAGAGTGCCTTTTATGCTGACACTGTTTTTCATACACATAAATGTTATACTAAGTTACATAAGTGTAAATTCTACCTGACCTTGCCACTGCATTCCTCTTCCATGAGAGCATGGTCTTATCCCACTCTCCCACATTTTCCCTTCACACCAACGTGCCATCAAGAAGCACAGTTTCCCATAAATGCCCTAAAAGGTGAATGTATTGTTAATAGAATATATTTTATCTTTTGCAACTAGCAAACATCTCACAAATGGCTACCACAGTATGCTCCATTTTCTCCATTCATTTTTTCTTTAAAGATCTGTTTAATGTAATGCCTCAGATGTAATAAGACCATAGATTGATTTGCTTAACTGAGAAGAACATGAACATCCAGTTGCTCTTAAGATTTTATTGTTCAGAATGGAATTCCTCAAAGTTATTCTTCAATAAATCTGTTGCCCCAAGTCCAAAACCATTACTGGAATCAGCAGAGCAAAGTCACAGACATTCTCAACAGGAGCCGAATGCCTAGACTCACTCACCCCCTCATAACAAATTCCTCTACATTAGTGAGGTCCTTAGTCTAAATACAGGGTGAAGGGCAATTGTTCTGAAAGCAAAAGAATCAAAATGCTGGCTATGTTAAGTCTTTCTTTGCATGCAGTTGTTCAGCTATATGTGTAAATCAATCAACTGTCAGACAATCAATTGTGAAGTTCAGAAACATATAGCAAATTCACGTGTCCTTATAACGAGCTGCAGAGAAACCAAAAGAATGGATGTTGCCTGAAAAACCCAGCTAAAACCAGCCTAAGCTGGTTGCCTGGTTGGTCATCCAGCTTGGTCTAGGCTGTTCATAGCTGGTCAGCAGGCTGGTTTTAGAGGGGGTTGGGCCACTTAGCTGGTCAGGCTGGGGGACCAGTTGAAACAACAAGCTAAAACCAGCTATTTCCAGCTTAAACCAGCTGAGACCAGCCAACCAGTTTAGGCTGGTTCTCTTCTGCAGGGGTCTGTTGAAAAAAACAGCTAAGACCAGCCTACCAGCTTAGGCTGGTTTTAGCTGTTTTTTTCAGCAGACTCTACGAACCTATTTTTTTTATTTATGCCTCTGTCTCTTCTGCAGGGGCATCGGACTGGGGGTAAAACCAGTACTGATTACCAGGGCCCCAAAGGAAGAGAGGGCCCTTGAAAGGTCTGGGGGGGGGGGGGGGGTCAGGACTGCCTTTGCATAGGGCCCGGGATCTTGTGCAACGCCCCTGCTCTTCTGTGTTGGTAATGTCTTATGTAATCAGGCTTATGTTGGACCGCTGTTATTATTAGGTAATGTTGTCTCTAGAGATCGTCTTGGCTTTGTTGAAGTACCAGCCACTGATGAAATATATTTTTATTCCCTTCAAATCTTTGTACACTGACAGTTGTAGTCTCTCTGCGGGTATTTGCAGGTTTTCTGCTTATTTGTTTTGCGAAATCATGATCACAACTCTCTAGCTGGTTTTCCCTCTTTCTGTTTCTCAATGCTCTTCAGTTTATCACATTAAATGAGGCAAAAAAAAAAAAAAAAACTACCAATCTCGATTCCCTATGTGTCATTTGTTGTGAAATGTATCACTAGCGTGCTATGGATTCTCACCATTGCCACAAGGGGGACTAAAGCAGGAATTTGCCTAAATGGCTGTGTTTGAAAATGTTTCACTTTATGTGTCCTTCACACAAACATTCTGATTCCTTTTGAAGACTACAATAGCTGGGTTTCCATCCTAAATTGTTAATTTAAAACATAAGTGCGGTCTTGCTTTCGGAGGTGAATGCTAGCTGTTTGTGAACGCAGTCATGGTAGACCATTCTGAGAGACAATTGTACAGAAATACTTTGACGACAGAGTTTCCTCGGGCGTTTGAGAATGATCGTAACATTTCAAATGCTGTGCAATGAGATCAGTCACATGACTTTTTTGAATGCTCATGTAGAATTTCATAGACAATTTCATAGCGCCATTTTGACAAATCTGAGCAGTACGCAGGCTGCTTACGCTCTTCTGTGTCAGCCGCACCACAAGGATACGTTTTTTACTTGTATTTACGCTTTGGTTTGAATGAAAACAGTGAATTGGCGGCGCGGCTGATAGAGAAGAGCGTACACCACCTGCATACTGCTCAGAATTGCCAAAATGGCAATACGCTGATTTGGAGAGACACAGAGGAGAGGAATTGTTGAATAAAGTCGTTATTTTTGTTTTCTTCGTGTACAAAAAGTATTCTTGTTGCTTCATAAGTTATGGTTGAATCACTGATGGCAGATGGAGTATTCTGACGATGCTTTTCATACTTTCCTGGACCTTGACACTGTTATTTATTTGGTAGTCTATGGGACAGTCTCAAGCCTCCCTGTTTTCATCCAAAATATCTTAAATTGTGTTCCAAAGACGAACAAAGCTTTTACGGGTTTGGAACGACATGAGGGTAAGTGATTTATGACATTTTGCGGTGGAGTAACCCTTTAAAAATGCTTCTAGGGAGATGGAAACAGCTGACTGCTCTATTTACTCTATCGCCCCCTTGAGTAGCCTACCGAAGATTGTTACGTTCCAATGCAATAGCACACCCGGTGCTGTTTAACCTGGCAGAACGTTGGCAGTTGGCGTCTGTGCTCACATACTTCTTTGAAAGTTTTCTGGCCTTAATCATCCACACAGACACCTCACCTGCTGTGAACAATTTACTGTACATAACAACCAGCTCCTCCTGTCAAAAGTGAAGCAAAAAAACATCCTACTTGGGTCTCAATTGGTGTGATGTACATTAATGGAGAATGTAATTAACACGCACAAGCGTGCCACATGTGGGAGTTCAGACTGTGACAACTAAAGCATGAGATCTTCATCTTCTGGTGTAATGAGCGCAGCACTAAATAATGGCTATGTAAACAGACTGGAACCCAGTGGAGGATGTTCCCTGAAGCCTCCTCACAAGAATGTGATAATACTGGAAAACGTAGCAAGCATTGTTTGTCATGAGAAAGCAAACACAAACTGCTTACAACACTGAAATCCAAACCCTTGAAGTAAACATTTTCCTCCCCCAGTTACGAATCTTTGCCTGCATATTAATGATTGTTGACCTAAAGAAATTCATGACTTAAACTGTAACAGTGTTTCAATTTTAGACACTGGTATGAAAAGAATAGGGTTGAAATTATCCACAGAAATGTTATGTGAAACCTGACATAGTACAGCTCCATATGATATGGCAAATATGCTGTATGTCTTCAACATGTAGGCATTCCAAAAGGTAACGAATTCCCAGGAAGTCAGTGCTGATAATGCTAGCATTTACTTAAGATAATGCATTCAGAGATGAAAACACAGTATCAAACATCTAGGAAAGGTTGATGAAATGCTGGATGCTTGAAAAGGATGGAGAGAAGCAATAAGGCTAACAGAAAACATATGATGAAAAAGAGTAATGACTATGAGAGGGCAGAGGTCAAGCTATAAGCCTGGACTAAAGGCATATATCTTTGGTGTGTTGAACTTTGACATCTCTTTCAGGTCTAAACACACTGAAGCATGACTGTGTGTGTGCATTGCATGTGTTCAAGATGTAAAGGCGGACAAATATGCCAACGCTGTAACAGACAGGAATGGTCTTGAATGTTTTTTCTTTGTGCAACGCATCACTATTAATGAAACTATGAGGCGTTATAGTAGAGCAAGGCCAAGGCCAAGGCCACCGTAAAGGATGATCTATTGGCCAGGGACAAAAATAGACTGTTGACTGACTATTTGTAATAGACATTATTTTTCCTCAGCTGAATAACTGTCAGTCTCCCAAAGCAAATAAGCCTGATAATATTTACTTTGTTGACTGCAATCCTTTTTTGTATCCATATTAAGATGAGGTTGCATTTACCCCTTCTCTGCAAAATTTTGTGGGCAAAATCCAGTAATTTCAATAACAATGACTGGAATCAGGACTTTAGGAATAATTTTACCACACAGATTTTGCTCATATTCACTTTGTGAGTGAGACTAGTGAAATCTGTGTGGGGAACTTTTTTGCATTCAAGTGACACTCCCAAAATGTGTGGATTCCCAATGACTGGATTTCACAGAGCAACGGTAAATCTGACCACACCTTTAGAGTACTCTTAAATGTTTGAAAAAAAAAAAAACCTTCTGTAAAAAATAAACGAAAAAGGCTGTCAATAAAATAAAACAATTGCAGTTCATCTTATGATCTGATTCTTTAGAAAGTAGAATGAAATGGTTATATTATCAGATTATAAAGTAAATGTGTGAATGCAAGAAACATTTAATTAATATCTTGAAATAAACATGCAATCTTTGACATTCCTAGAAAAGCTATTTGTATATATATCTCAAATGTTTATACCCTTCCACCACTTCCAGCCTATTAGGGGCCCCTGTATAAAAAAGAAAAGAAAAATAGTATATGACAATAGGCTTTATCAGGCTCAGTCCGAACATTTAGAAACCACATGAGGGCTTCATCCTCCATTTTGTGTTTACTCTGTTTTAAATAACATTATTCCAGTGCTAAATGTATTCCTCTCAAATAAACAGCACTTTATCATTCTCAGCATTTTAAACAATCTCTCGTGTCACTCAAAGGAAATACCAGACGTGGTGGCATGTCAAACACAACAGCATAACGTTCAAATCTGTCAGCGGGGAAAGCAACATGAGGCAGGAAGCTGCTGAGATCATGAAGGAATTCGGACATTTTGGCACCCGTTTGTTTCAGACCATGTGCCACAAACCCTCACACATGCCTCCAAAGAGGATGTTTTAGGGGGCTCCAGCGGTTTAAGCTGGGATCTGTGCTCTAGTGCACATTTACCCTTAAACACAGAGTTTTAGACAGGCAGTATAGAGGCTCCTTCACTAGCAGAGCTCTACAACATGAATTAATTAAACCATAAAGATAGATGATGTAATGTTTAAAGAGCCAGCCAGAGGAAGATGTGGGTTCAGTTTGCGTTCACGGCTGTCTGGGTGTGTGAAAGAGAATGAGTGGGTAATTCCTAACTCCTGATTCCTAAGAGCAATGTTGAACTGACGTCAGTAAAGTATGAAGACTAAACTTCTCTTCTCCTGTGGGTCAATAAAGGGTATTTTAACCTTTAAGCATCTTTCATCATTTTGTTTAATCCATATGCACAGAATGATTCTGTATAATCATGAACATCTTTTGCAAGAAATAGATCTGAAACAATAATAACAGACGAAACTTTACACCATGGAAAGCATAAAACATCCAAAGAGGTAACAGATCAAAAAAAAGCAATAGGAAAGTTTCAAAGTGTTTTGTTGAAAAGTGTTTTCTGCATACTATAACATTTTATTACCTGAAATACATTATACTAAGCATTGCATTTTCAACAAAAACAAAGCCAGTTTAAAGGAGACTACATCAAGTTCAGTTCCCATGAAATCGGCCCTGCTGGGACAAGGGTCCCTCCAGAGATCAATGCACTGTAAACGGCTTCTCAGCTGGCTGCCAAGCACTCCAAAGACTGCTCACAGGAAGCCTGTACAAAGAGAGACTGGCAGCTCAATAGCGTGTCAGTGCAGGACCAGTGGACTTCCAGCCAAACTCACACTCATTCACTGCTATACTTCAAACATGAGCACAAAACAGGAGCAAAGCTCGAAACATTTTGACTGAATTTGCACAGACTAATATAGATGTTCTTTTTGTGCCTGTGATTTCTGTCTTTTATAAAATCCAGGAAAAAGAATGAAAATAAGAACAAAAAGACTAATTAAGTACTAAAGTATTACACTAACAGGGGCTTCACAAGTTCACATGTAATGGAAAGGGGTAAAGAATAAGCATTTTTGGAGGGCTTCGTGCTTGAGATTTGGAACAAACCCAGTAACTCCTCTGGACTTCCCTGGCTGGCAGAGAGAGAGGTGTTGGGTTGGGATGCTGGAAAACTGCCACTGAATGGAGGTGAGAGAGGCTTTCTCTGATGCTGATTGGTTGGATTATCCGAACATGTTCCTCTCAAACTTTGTTAAAATAAACTTCATTTTCTAACTTGATTCTGCTGACCCTCGGCTGTATGGGGGCGCTGGAGAACCTATACAAGAAAAGAAAAAAAAAAGTGTTAATGTGTTAACTTATAGCCTATTGTTAACTAAATATGTTCATTGTAATTAGATTGTGATTAAAAAAAATTATAAAGTAATTACGTAATTTTAAAGCATTAAATAATTAAGTAATTTTAAAGCATTGAATTTGACATTATTACTATTTTAACTGTTTGCATTCTGCTTTTTTATTTTATTGGCATCCATAGTAACAGTGAGAAATAAAACAATTCTGCATAGGCTATAGTTTTTTTGTTGTTGTTGTTGTTGTTTTTATTTTTAATTTTGCAAACATATAAACACCATAAATGAGCATACATAAAAAGTAAATAGGGCCTCAAAAAGTTTGAAAACCTTTTAAAAAAATAGTAGGCCCTATGCACTAAAATACAAGATAGCTTTAAATGTGGACATCTCATGACCTAATTCAACAAGAATGCCCATTAACCCATTTCAAATGCGTCCTTGTGTTTAAAAAGTCTAGAATATAAAACTGGATTCAATTATGGTACCTCCAAATTGTTTTAATGTGACCGAACATACCACGGTCTGTAATAATTCATGTTAGCAGCAACCGAGATAAACTAAAATTGTGCAACAGCACTGGTGTTTTTCCCCTTTGAGCAGGAGGTGGAGCTTTTGGAGAGATTCCTCTTCATGAAGTTTTCCAGCAGGACTGATGCAGCACATCAGCAGTGTTCGCCTCCACCTCCAACTCCAACAGCCCTTCACCTTCAGAAGTTACAAATCGCCTGCAAAACTCACTGAATGCAACTTTGGATAAAGGAACTGCTTGTTTGCTAGTGACACAAAACGTGTGTTGAAGTGCACTGGTTTGTGGAGTACATAGAAACACTCCAGCATCAGGATGAGAGCGATTAACTTGGACACGTACAGCCTGTCTCTGCTGACCGCTAAAGAAGACGTTCTCAACCCGAGAGCATCCACCAACTGGTACAGTATTACTTATTAGTTGTGTCGCAGTCTTAGCGAGCTGCCTGTCTAGACTGCATTTTTGGGCGTCACAGGCGCGAGAAACATTTTTAATTATCACATAGGCAACAAATCGAAATGTTGTCTAAGTAGGCAGCTGATTTTGTTTTGAGACACAACCGAAGGCGTGCATTGATGCTTTGTAAATGATATTGCGCATTGTTTTTTTTTTTAATGTCGTCAGATTTCGTTATTATTTAGCCTACGTTTTGAATAATAAACATTTGAATGCACTTAAGTTTTGCACTGTGCTACAAAAGTTGTAACATGTTTAACACTGAGAAAAAAAAGAAAAGGAAAAAAAAAATCTCACATATAACTCTGGAAGTACTTGTTTACGGTACTTTTTGTGGGAAGCAAAGGCCACTTCCCTCAAGCCAATCCCCCATTGCTGAAGATTTAGGTCACTGAAGGTGTTTTTTTATATATTGAACGGAAAGTTATGTTCCCCTGGAAGTGCTTGATATGATACTTCTTCCATTTCTCCCTAGTGTTTACCTGTATGCAAATTATCGCAATTGCGATAGGCTACTGTATATCGGTACAAGCATGAATTATTAGGGTCGAAACAAATCCCTGTAACCTGTAGGCTTTTAAAACTTGAATTTGTCCTATATATGTTAAGACCAACGCATGCACAATAATTACATCAGTTGTATATAATGAAGCTGCATGCATTTATGTGTTTCACTGTGTCATCTTTTGTTCAAACGGGATGGGACTTTGCATGCGTTCTCAGACTTAAGTACTGAAGTAGACCCTGTTTAATGACATTTATTATTTTTATAGCGCCACCAACTGGCCGAGCCCAACCAAATTTCTGAAGTTTCCTCAAAGTAAATTTCTGCATGCATTTCTGCAAGTTCTTTAAAATAACTTTTTTGTAAATCAGACCATGCTCTACATTCTTTATGGAGATTCCTAAATGTAACATAATTTGATGATTAGATTATGTTGCATTCCAGACTGCACATTTGCAAAATATGGCACAGACAAATTACAGGTACAGACAGTCAAAAAAACAAGGACTAGTTTGCAAAATAGGTTTCTGAAAAATCCAATATTGTGGAAAAATTTCCTTGGCAGAAATAAAATGGGATATAAATCATTTATTTTGATTCATAGCTCCACCTGTATTTTATGTTTCTACGATTTGTGGGTTATTCTGTATATTAAGTTTTAAGGGAGAAAAAGTATAGGCTAATAATAATAATCCTAATGAAAACAATAATGTTCCCAGAAGTTCATTTTTGGACCCATAAAAAAATTCAGATGGCTCAGTGTTCTAGAAAATTGAACAATTTATTGGCCTATAAAATGATTCAAAGTTTTTTTCTGGTTCCTCATTCTGTGTGTGTGCATTTTGGGTTGAATGATGTGAGGAGACCAACCAGACTCTTTCTTTTGTGAATTTCTACCATGATTTCATGAAGTTATATTCCTCCTCAGCTTCGTGCTTATGCAGAGAGTAGTTTACAGTGTGGTTTGCAATAAAGTGGACACCCACATGATTAGAGACACCTTTTTCTGAAACTGAATACATTTGCTATTATTCATTTAGAGAAGAAGTTAATAGCCTGTTCCCACTTGCCGCTTTCTCAACTATATAATGCCATCTTTTGTTGGCTTTAAAGTACTCATTGAACACATTGCAAAAGTGACAGTAATTAATTATAGGTGTTTCATTATAATCTACATGTATCAGCTTGGATATATATTTGTTCAAACTTTAACAACCCCTGATCTGACAGTTCCGAAGTCCTGCAGTGTCTTTCCTCCGTGTCAGATCTTGGCAACTCATATCAGCAGTGTCATTGTCTCTCCTGTATTTCAGCAGGCTCAGGCTAATTCCTGCGAATGCCCGTCAGTGGCTTCCTAAATGATCCAGGCAGCACCCATTCTGTTTTTCCACATGTTTAATCACCATGGACACGTGCTCAGAAACAGTCACTGACACTTTAGGCTTTACAAGCATATCAGGCCCATTCATGTACTGCATGGTTCTGTCTGTTGACAGCTGGAACAGTGAAGGTGAGGGTTTGTCGACTTTATATTTCACACTGTCATTTTGACATGTCAGGTCACTTTAAATGGCCCATAAGCAGATGCTGAATGTAAGAAGTGACAAAAGACCTGTAAATTTTTAGCAAAAGGGGAAACTCGTACTTCTCCACAACAGTTATCTGTTATCTCTGTACTTTTGTGCTCTGAACAATTGGAGTTGATGACTTATTGAGCTGCTCAGATGCACTTTGAGCACGCTAGAATGAGAAACAGCTTCTGCCGTCAGCAGTTTTTACATGATATGGGGTTTTGGTTGTTTACAAACTTTGTTTATTGAAATTAAAAATAAAGTTATTTGCCAATTAAATATAGTTTTTTTTAAGTAAAAAAAAAAAAAGTATATATATCATATTCATATTCCATGAAGATAATTTGTAAATGTCCTACCGTAAATATATCAAAACTTAATTTTTGATTAGTTATATGCATTGCTAAGGATTTTTCTGCACACTCAAGATTCCAGATTTTCAAAAAGTTGTATCTCGGCCAAATATTGTCCTATTCTAACAAACCATTCATCAACGCAAAGCTTATTTATTTAGCTTTTAGATGGCACATACATCTCAATTTTAAAAAATTATAACTGGTTTTGTGGTCCATGGTCACAAATTAATGTTTATATTTCACAATGTTATTGTTTTTAATGTATTTTTAATCAAATTAGTAAAATTGGTTAAAAATTCTCACCGATCCCAAACATTTGAACAGTACTATATATCTCTTAACAAACTAAAGAAAGTGTGGTCCAGTGAACACCACTGAATTTCTTCTGAATTATTTTTGTGTTCCACAGTAGAAGGGAAGTCATACACTTGGAAAATGACAGTTTGTGGCATGGAGGTAGTAACCCTGTGTCAAACCATGACAGATTCTTCATGCTTGACTTATCAGTCTTCTAGAGTTAAACATGGCAGGCTTTTCACATGCCACTCAGTAGTTCTTAAGAAGTAAAGTTCCTCGTAGCATTTAGCAGCTGCAGTGTTTGCTGTGGATGGGTGTGTAGAGCTCCCAATATCACACGAGTCATATTCAGTCATTGTTTTCAAACGAATGCAGTAAAAATTGCTGTTTGATACTGTGAAACATGTTTTTATTGTTGTTGTAAGTGCCCTGCAGTACAATAAATGATATGAAATACAAGACAGTGTGATTATCTGGTTTTGTAAGAAGTACATTTCAGAACTTATTGTTTTGGTTGTCAGCCATAACATATTGTTCGTATTTTGACAGGGATTTATTGTGCTCAGTTTGAATTTGTAATCCTAAGTCTTAGGCAGGCAAAGACAACTCCTGAGGGATGTGACTGGACTGGAACTGATAGAAAACTGTGAAGGCGTGGCAGAATTCATTCCAATAAGCTTTGTAGGAGGTTATGATGTGTAGCCACATTTGTGACATTTGAATCTTGAAGGTGGCTTCAGCCCCTTTTAGACAAAGAGGGATTCAGTCACTGTCCTTTAACCTTTTGACAGAGTAAAGATGCAACTGTTAACTTACTGTATGGTGCATGGTTTGAACAATGCACACACGTCTTTCCATAGTGATACTGTAAAGTGATGTTTTTTGAGGAACTTACCTGCATGTAATGAAGGAACAGAGCTCAGGTTCAGTGTGACTCAGGTCTTTACATCTCCATGCTGTTGGAGCACAAGTTTATGCATGATTTAAGAGCCTCAAGGTGCAATGTTCTCATGTTACCACTAATAAAACATCTGCTCAGCATGGTGAGTTATCACCACAACAAGACTATTCATACTAATAATGTAGAATGGTAACCTTAATTGACCTCTGGTAGTTTTAATGAAGTAGTATAAAAAGATTTCACATGCACTAAAATAAGAAAAGTAGGAAATAAATGCATGCATTTTCTTATGTCATTAATACAATTTTCATAATTTAAATCCCATTAAATGCATTTTTGAATGTCCAATCAAATGGGTTTTCAACATACACCATAAAAACGAAGTTGTAAATAAACAATTATTTGTTTAAAAAAAATATTAAGAATATTATTGTTTATGTAATGCAATATTATTTCAGTCTTTTTACTTAAAAATGTAATTTTAGCTCTTTCATTGTAATTATTTGAGAAATGTACTAGTTTTAATTGTTTCGAATTCAATTGCTTAAAAATGAATCCTACAGCATTTGTTTTTCAGGGCAGTGCTACCATAATACATAGGGGTGTAGAAGTACATATATTCATACCCAAAACTCTTGGGACAGGACTTTTGGTTTTGTACGCATATGTGTAACAAAAGAATAAACAGAAATCAAATATCCAGGATGTAAAAATATATACCAAGATCTTATTGAAAAAGTGTAGTGGTCCAGCTGCATAGCAATTTTCTGAGGTCATTAATAGTTTTGAATGTTTACATTTACCATTTTTTTTGGAGAACTTCTTAACTCCTTGCCTGGCCAGTGTTATGTTCTCAGTACTTTCCTGTTCTCTGTGCACTTGAAAAGTTTATAGTACTGTGAAAGAAAGAGATTGAATTTTGAGACTGAACATTGCCATTAAAGTGGTTGAAATATAGCAAGTAGATGTTTCTCAGCAGAAATGCATTATATAAAATGAATTGATAAAAAAGTAGTCTCTCTGTGTAGTTTTATCTGTATTTATCTAATACATCTGTATACTTTGATGTGACTTGATCACCATTTGGTTTAATGTCTCTCACAACATGATGTTTCATGCAACCAGGCCAATCTGACAATTGAAATCAGATATTATGCTTGTATAGTTTTATCCACAGGCAACAAAGGTTTAATGTACCAGGGTTTGTCTGTTCCTGTTTCAGCAAAGTCCATTTCATCACAAAGTTGTCCAAATAGGCTGTAATTTAAAAATAACAATATAAGCCATACAGATATTTCAGACTGTTGAAAAAGTCATCTCAAATGAAAATCAATGTGGATGGTTTATCTAAGTACTTTTGTAGCATCACCTTAGTGGGGCTATTTAGTTTTATGGTTGTTTGGTTACCACAGGAATGTTTTATAGTGGCAGATTAGTAATTAAGTTATTAAGCAGTAAATGAAGAGGTATTTTAGTGTTGACTTTGTCCCAGGTAAGTGCTTCATTGATTTGCTTTAAAAAGACCCATGGGGTTTCCCAGATATGCTGATGATACTGACAAATAAGTTGAAGGTTGGCGGATGTGTTGATGTTCCTCATGTCAGTCATCAGTGTTTATGCCAATACCTGTTTTGTATATGTTTCTTAAACTACCACCTTGAATGTACCGATTAATTGCACTCCTGTAATGCAAAGATACAGAATGAGCATCTTTGGCAGTATCTGAATGGTTAACAAGTATGGATCAGGACTGAAGCATATGGCATATTACTTTGTGTTTCTAACTCCCATGTCATTCCAGACAGCAATGTTCAGACACTCCATATGTCTCTGTTAGCTGCCTTACACAAGCCAGCTCAAACTGTGACTCAGAATCCTGATAGTCATTCTCCTACCACCTCTGAAGCTGACAAATATATATGGATTTCAGATTGAGAAGTATTCATGCTCATTTCAGTCTCCTCAGGGATCATTAACTCACATGGAGAGAAGCTGGGTTGTTTCTTGGGAAATGCCTGGCCCTTGTGTAGGTGGTTTCTCTCTGGCTTCTCTGATGTTGAACTCAATGGGAAAATGTTCATGGAGCTCCTCCATGCTGCAAGGCTGGGTCAAAAGCCTCAAACAATGCTATTTGTTGTATGTTGGGTTGTAGTCCCACACAGATGGCTTGTGGTCGTTGGCGGAGCTGTGAGGGATTAACTTGTCCAGTAAAATTAACATTTGTTGCAGTTGGATATCTGCGTACTCTCAGAAGTCTCCAGATATCTGTTTCTTTTCGAAGACGCTGAAATGACTTCCAGTTGAGATTTTTTTGTTTTTTGGTTCTTTCTTGAACCTTGAAGATCAATAATAGAATCAAGCCTTTCCATCCTCAACTTTCAAGTTTTGTGCTTGGCAAATGTTTTGGCAAATGAACATGCCACATATGCCTCTTTTCACTGTGCTTTCATGTAGTTTTGGGTAGTTGAAAAAATTTTCCATTTCTTTTTCTACATTATGCTAAATGCATTTGCTTTGGCCGTAGAAACGAGGTTCTGAGCTTGTCTGAGGGCATTATATCATTTCAAACATTTACAGTGTTCTCGAATTTTGTCCCTATCATATTCCAATAAAAGAAAGTAAATAAAAAAGCTATTTTGAAAACAGACAGTATACATTAAAAAGTTACTTTAAAAAGTAAAATTAAAAATGACTGTTTTCTATTTTATTATATTTTAAAGTGCAAAGTTTAATATTCAGCAGTCATTACTCCAGGCTTCAGTGTCATATGATCCTTCAGAAATAATTCTAATATGTGTATTTGGTGCTCAAGAAACTTTTTTTTATTATCAATGTTGAAAACAGTTGTACTGCTTAATGTTTTTGTTGAAACCATAGTATTTTTTCAGGATTCTTTTATGAATAGAATGGTGCTTCAAGCCAAGGATTTGAGCACTTGATGTTCTATTATGGAAACATTTACATTCTTCAATGATGCCGCTTTCAGTTTATGTCCCAAATTATACACACTCTCCTCCAAGGTGGTGAATGATATGGTGCCGATTGAGGTGTGTGTTTACAAGGAGGTCTTTATCACACCCCCTAGCGACTCGCAGTAGCCTAATACGTAAGGAGGACATGTTGTTTGCGGCTCAAACTAGCATGTGTGCATTTAACAACTGAGCCTGTGATATCTATGCTCAACCTATTGTAAGTGGACCTCATGCTGTTTGACTAGCTTAAAAAAATCCTAACAACGAGTCCATTTGTAACAAATAACCAACACAAGTTGGGACACATTTGTGCCTTTTTATGTGGCTTTATTTGAGTCTAATAAATTATATTTATTCATCTTTTTGTTGACAATATTAAGACGTTGTTAGAGGATAAACATTCCTCTTTTGCTAGTAGGGTAATATGAGGTGAAAATAGGAATGTTTGTGGTGTTTTTGGTTTACACAACACAAGATTGGCTCTGCCTGAGGCCTTTAATCACCGCAGATTGGAAATTTGCACAGGGCAAAATAAATCAACAAGCAGCCTGCATACCTAAAGACTCCTACAAAGCATTGAGAACGGCACTAACACAGCCATAGATCTGGCGTAAGATGATGTTATCTCATCCGTCACCTTGCATAACCTTTTGCCAGTCTTAGTGTATTATTTGAGATTATACTAAAGACAAAATACAAAAGAGAGGGTTTAATCTACAAGTGGTACAACATTGTCAGTGGTGGTTTTTGAGCTAAGACACAGGTGACTGGGTATCCAAGAATTGGCACCTCTCTAGAGCAGGAATTAGATGTTACAGTAAGTACAATTCCAGTAAAGCTGGTGTTTTGATTCAAGCCAATGTGGTTGGCAGGTGTCTATCAGCTCAAATCATGAGACTGTGTGTCTCAGAAAAAGGCAGAATTTATTTTTAAAATGGTTTAAATAGATTGGCTGTTTTTAAACAGCTGCTGCACACAGTAAGTAAATCAACCCAAGTCTTGTTTATTTTATGGGTGCCAGTTAAACTGTGAACCGGCAGCAATTAAATTTTCCCTTTATCTATAAGGGAAGAAGGGCAGTATTATGTTATGATGTAAGGAGAGCTACCTTAAAAAAATTAAAGCAGATACAATGCAGTATTTGTGCTGTTTTTCCTTCCTTTTTTTAATTTGGGTGTAGCTTTTTTCGTGACGTGAGTAACTAATGAATCAGGGAAACTGGAAAAGTAATGGTGGGGAAGGTGTGAGAGAATTCAAAGAAGAGTACAGTAGTAGGTTAAGAAAACAATGGAGTTTGATCATTTTTACTGATAAACTTCTACAGAAAGAGACATCGTTCTTCTAGAACAGGGGTGGGGAACGTTGATCCTGGAGGGTCACTGTCCTGCAGAGTTTACCTCCAACCCTGAAGAAAAAAAAAACCTACCTGTATCCTGAAGACCTTGATTATCAGAGCTAAACTCTGCAGGGACACAGGCCCTCCAGGATCAATGTTCCCCACCCCGTTCAAGAAAGGATGATCCTCAAAAAGGGGTTGCAACCTTATTTACAAGTCCCATGTCATGTTTCTCACATTTAATGTTTTATTTGCTCTTCTAGAGTTAGTTTTTTTTTTTTTTTTAATATGTGTCATGCTGATCTATAATAATATAATATAAACATTACCATCCAAAAGTTTCAGTGTCATGGATCATGTGACTCTGAAGATTGGAGCAATGGCTGCCGAAAATTTAGCTTTGCTATCACAAGATAGGAAACAGTTATTTTAAAACTACTACTACGAATAATAATACCTAATAATATTTATAATTTTTTTAAATTATGAATGGTAAGCATAAAAAACTTCTTACAAAAACTTACAAAAAAAAAAAAAAGACACTTTTACCAACCCCAGATTTTTGAATGGTGTGAACTGTTTGGAATCATATATCATGCCTTAAATGTATGTTAAGGCTATGTATTGGCTTTAGAGGTCCTTCCAGCCGTGCAATATTCTATGAGTATCAACATGGGAATGGTTTCACAGTTACTATCACTCCTCTAGCAGCGTTTTTCACAGCAAGCGTCATGGTGGCTATAATTTTACAAATACTACTGTTTTTGTGTCATTGAATGTAGTTTTAAGATTCATTTAGGCAAGAATGTAGTTCAAAAATGTGGTTTATAGAGATATAGAGTAGTAGAAGAATGTGTATTCGTTGTTGATTGCATGAGGGATACCAGACTGTGTGTAAATGAGTGAGGGTCTTGTGTGGGACAGACGGCACAGGAAATGCCAGAGTTGTCCCAGAGGAGTTTTGTTGTAGGGGCCAGTGGCTAAACTCACCCTGTCCGGTTAGTGACTTCTCAACCACAGGTCACAGAATTATCAGGAAAGTGTTGAAGAAAGCTACATAGTTGTGATAAATTCTGAGTTTACTTTGGATTTCAAAACATTGCAGACACTTTGCAGAAAATATGTTAACAAGTCCACCCTCTTAAGATACATAGGGAAGACTTGGACTTAAAGATTCAAATTCTGTTTAAATTTCATTACATTAGAAACAGTGTACAACAAACACAAGGTCATGGGTTTGAATCCCGGGGAATGCATGAACTGCAAAATCTATACCGTGAATGCAATGTAATCAAAGCGTCTGCCAAATGCATACGTGTAAATGTTTGCAATGATGTCCAAGATGTTTTGCTAGACCTTGTGGCCTTGAGCTCAAAGTCATCAGTTTTTACTAAGATCAAGAGACAGAATGGGAGGATAGAAATGGTTCCAGTGTAACTGTCTGAGAAAACAATTTGAGATAATTTGAGATTTTCATTTTTTCCAGCTCAGCCTCAACAGTCATTACATAAATAATTATGGCTAATAAATTGGGCTCATAGCTGCCCCACAATAAATAACAACAGCTTGGAAAGGTTACAGAGTTTAGACTATGGAGGTCAGCAGTAGATTTCCTTTAAAGGGAAACAGCAGCATTGTTGATGGAAAATAGGAAGTCAGTTCCTGTGATTCTGATAAGAGTTGTAATAACCTTTTTGGCCGTGATGCCTTGTTGAAAAGATCCATCATCTGAAATGGACTTCCTGCAGAGATGAAGGTTGTGTAGAAATAAAAGAACCAATTTAAGAGAAAAATAGCATGCAAATGTTTTTGTCTCACTTAAACAGGCTGGATGTAGGAGTCAGGATAGCTATTTATATCACAGCCAACATATAAGGTTACCTATGAAAGGCTGCTACAGTACAGTTCCCATTTGCAGACTGGGGTTACATAGTTGGGTTCATGTTACACACTATAGTTACTTGAGTAAATTAAGTATTAATCAATGCTGAACACTAGATGTATTGTTCCTGTTTCTGTGTTTGTTAATGCTTTATCATGCTAGTTGGAAGCACAAACCTGGACACACCTGTTGACTCATAAGTGTGAAATTGTTGCTGACCAGTTTTGTTTGTTAGTCACAGTTTTGTCTTTGTTAGATTTTCAAAGACTAAAAGCCTGACTAGTGTGTAAAATCTTTGGACCTATATGGTGGAATGTTACTTTCCACCTCACAAGTTGTTGAAAATTAATATAACGCATTTACAATCTTACGCTAACCAGACAACATGTAAGGTCATGTAAATGCCTTAAACAGTGTTCTATTTCTGGTGAAAGTCACTAATTGTTTAAATAAACCCCATAAACACAAATTTTTGTCTTTTCTCAGTAAATGACAATATATTGATTTAAACAAATTCATTCTAAATAAATAAATCATTTTACAAATGTAATAAATATTTTAGCTCTTTCTCTCCCTCTTAAAACCTGTCATTTCTTGAGCTGTTTGGCAGAAAAGAAACTCTCAGTTCTGATCCCAGTGTTTCTTTCTTGCCCATTTACCTTCCATTGTGACATATAACTGGCATCTGATTCTGCACTATGACACATCCAAGTCTTTCTCCCTCCCTCCATCTCTTTCCCACTTAGTCACTCTTATACTTGCATGCCATTTCATTTCGCAACCGTATCTCACATTTGCATGAAAACCTCCTCAGTCTGTTTTCTTTTCCCACCCCCCACCCCCATCCTCTTAAATCCAGTCCCCCATACTCCTTTTCATTTTCCCAACCTCCCGCCCCTCTCCTTTGCTATTTATTGTCAGCTCTTCCACTCCCTCCTTTTGTATTCTCCCAGAGTCTCTCTCTCAGGAAATCCGGACACACATTTTTTCCTCTTCTACTCTTCAAATAGTTCCATTAGCACAAAATTGGGACCCAGGGATCTGATCCCCTGTATAGGAGAGGCAGCATTAGATATACTCTCAGACAGATGCCATATTACTAGATACAAGCAGAAAAGTTCATTTAAAAGGTACTACTGTTATTATACATCTTCATTAGACTCGTATCTCTGAGTTTAAGTCTACATTTCAGTCCTCTTGGCTGTTGAACTCATTTTAGTATGTTGAGCTACTCGCCTGTGCCTGTTCCAGTCCAGCATACACCCAAATGAATAGCGCTTGGCACACTGGCTTCAGTATGACAAGGTTAACTGTGCCAGATGGCAATGTGCTTAAGTTGTTTTGTACTTTCTGCAAGGGTCGTTATAGAGAGCCCACCATACAGACTGGTATAGGTCTGCCAGGTCTCTCTGTCTGATCCTTCAAAGGCAGTAACAATCCTGAACCATTTTCTTAGAAGCAGGGCTTTTCTTCTGCATTGTGTTGACATTTTGCATGCCATATTCGGTACAAAATATCCATTTTCATCAACTTCGGATATATTAAACTGTAATCTGTGGTTCAGCACACAAGCAAATGCACATATTGTTGTTGCACACTGAATGCCTCAGGCCAACTTACTGCAAGCTTGGGCAAACCTATTACTCCATATTGCAGTTATGAGTGAGGCTGTTTTGTTTGCTTCTGAAGAATTCAGAACTTCATTCTATCATTTCATTATGATCAAGTATATATATATATATATATATATATATATATATATATATATATATATATATATATATATATATATACATACATACATACTTTATGTAAATAATGCCAGCTGCCATTTCTACCAGTTATTTTAGTGTAGTGACATTTGGACCCATTGGCTTTATGTGTCTGCTTTGAATTTATGATTGTTTTTAAACAGGCCCAGGAATATTAGTGAGCCAAATACAGTAGTACAGCCAAAAAGCCAGATTTGTAGACACTAAAGCTGCACTGGCTAGGAACTATTAGTCATTTAGTGAGTTCAGACTAAGGGGTCTAAAGGGTTTTCTGGAACAGTAAAATATGGCACGGATGACACTTGAGACTTTTCATACCATTTTTAGGAGAAAACCGATGGTTGGTTTCACAACCAGGTAGGTAAAACTCCCCTGGCCCCCTTCTCTCTTGAGCCATTGATTTTGCTGAATGTTCTTCTCCACAGCTGTTTTCCAGCTTTACGCACTACAGATGGAATGTGGCCATCTTAGGCAAGGTGGACATCCAAGTGGATTTGGCTTAGGAGTTTATTTTTAAGTTTATCAACATCGGTTTCAGAGAACAGATGTAGTCGAGATGTTAGAGACAACATTTTGCTTAACACTTGGATATTGGGTAAAAAGGATGCAAAAATGCCATTTTTGGCCTAATTTGAAGTGGAAAAGAGTAGTATTGAGGCCGTATTTCTGTGCTCTTGGAATCAAAGCTGGAAAAAAAGCTGTAGTCCTGTTAACGTGGAATGTTTTAATTTCACATGGTTGTTCATGGACAAGTGTTACAAATCACTTGCTCAAATCATTCCTGTCTTTGCAGGTACTATATGAATGCCAGTGGTCATGTCTGTGCATGTAGTCTTGTGGGAGAATGAATGATCAATAAAGAGCAATAACACCTATCACAGAAAACTTCTCACCAAGGCTGTGTTTATTTAATCAAACATACAATAATAAATACAGAAATACTGAGAAACAGGACTACAGTTTAATATACATACAATCAGTTTAATATACATACAATCAGTATTTTTTTTTTTATAAATACATTGTGAAATTTAATTTGTTTCTGTGATGTAAAGCTGCATTAAAGCAGCCACTTCTGTTTTCAGTGTCACATGATCCTTCAGAAATCATTCTTACTGACTCCAACATTGTGAACTGTAGTGTACATTTACAATTATGAAACAATCCTATTTTTAATAATTTCCCCTACAGATTACAAAGTATTTTTTAATTGTTTAAATTGTGACATAAACACCCACATAGATCACTGCATCTTAAAACATCCTTCCCATGTTTCCTTTCTTTTCTTCCTCCTTTGTGCTGTCTGTCCAAACCTCGTCCCCCCTCATTTGTTTATGGCCTGTATTTCTCTCTTTCTCTCTCCATTCCTCATTCTCTGTTCTTGAGCTCATAGCTGGCTGCAGTGCAGAACAGGGCTGCTTGTGTTTTTCTCATCAGACTCTTGACACAGGAAGTGTGTATGTGTGAGGTGAGGACAGTCCAGACGACTTCCAGACAACACCTCTCTCCACTAACTACAGACGGCAGGAAATGTCTAGTGCAGCGTTAGATTTGATTTCAAGAAATGCATTGAGGGCCATTGGGAAGTGTGTTTAAGCATTAGTTGAGGTTGTTTTTAATATACAGTCAGGCCACACTATTATTTACACATTATTCTTGTAGTCATCTGCTCTCTGTTGCATGTTGGTCCCCCTGGATTTTTCAGCTTCGTTTTAGTGTTTTACTGACAGGCTCTTTTAAATAAAGTCCAGACCAACTCAGTCTAGTCCTGCAGGATTCTTGGGTTTATGGAGTTGTGGTTGGGCATTCATATGATATAAAACCAGACTGTGTTGTGTAACATTCTCATTTCATGTGCATTCAAATGTGCATCTGTTACCAGGTGTGAAATGAATTTTTCAGGGTCTTACAACCACATTTAATGCATTTGGCAGACACTTTATCCAACGTGATTTACATTTCCTGGGAACTGAACCCATGACCAGCTTAAAGTCAGCAAAAAAAATCAAAATGGACAATTTTTATTTATTTATTTTTTCCAGAATATTGCAGTGTTTATTCTAAATTATTATTATTATTATTATTATTTTTTTGCAATTCATTTGTCCTTGCAACCTTTCACTCAAATGAGATCTCAGTTTATTTCAAAAGCTGTTTAACTCGGATATACATCACAATAGGGAAGAAAAGATGATTGGAGCTTCTGTTGCCAGTAAGACAGACTTTTGCATTGTAAAACTATGTACAAAATGGCTGTTTAAGGTGAAAAGACTGAGAGTAAATGCAGAGAACAAAAGTCACCCTTTCAGTTCATGCAAAACAACTGTTGCTGCATGTGTACTCTAGCTTACCAGGGTACGTCATAGATGCCATGGAGATGCAATGCATGCCTGAAAGGCACTGAGTAAAGTGCTGACTGTTTGTGCTCATTTACTATGTCAATGGGAATGTGTGTGGTCCTTGCTGTGTAGATAAATACACTTATATACCATGACATTTCATTGGAGCTGCATGTTTAAAGCACACTGACTGCAGCATGATGTGATTTGACCCTTAGATGAACCAATTAACCACAGGACAACATGCTTTGAAAGTGACCTGATACACAAAGGGCTTGTGTGTGTGCTGCTAAATTAAATGCATGTTTGTTTGTCATAATGCACTCAAGCGTATTTTTGGAGTGTTGTTTGATCTAAGTACCAGCTGTCATTTTGAGTTTACTCATTTTTCTTGCTTAATTGAAATGGATTCTAGCTGGATTCATTGCACAACACTCAGGACGAAAATGTCTGTCAACTCCAGGACATAGCAGAAGATTTAGGAAAGAAACCTTTTATTACCATCTGTGTTAACAAGCTCTTCTTTATAATATACGTGTGTAACAGACAGCTGGTATAAGCACATCTCTGATCCCTCATTACTCTCACTATCTGGTCTGTTTTATACCCATGCTGGTGGAAGGATCCGGAACAATGGTGTCACAACTTGCTAATTGCAGACTGATTGGTAGGTTGGTTAGGCTGAACACAGACTCTGATGAGGGGAAACAGGCTGTTATTGTTGCTTGTGTCTGAGCTCTGAGTCAAAAGCCCAGATGTCACAATCTGGAAGGCTTCCAGAGATCAAAAGCTTTGGAGACAATAGGGACATGATGACGACCGGCTGGCGTAGATTATCTTCATTCAGTGTAAATTCCAGGGGACGGAGTGAGGGAATTCTCTGTAAGAGGTGTTGATACACAAACTATAAATAGCCAGATCAAATTGATTTAAGCTGAATTTGAGCACAGGGTTGTTATTGAGCATAGTTGAGCATTGAAGGACATTTTTTAACATGTTTGCTGAACTTCTGTTGAAGATTCTCATCAATTCCCATGTATTGAGAAAAGTATTTCCTTTTTTAAAACACAAACACACGTCTTGTAAAATGTAATTTTAATGTCTAACAGTTGTTACTAACTGAAAAATGTCTTTTATTATTGACTTGAAAAATTATGTACTTGTAAACTTTTTTCCCAATCTTTACTTTGAAGTTTAATAATATTTAATATTTTATTTACATTGAATCCCCATTGAATTTAGTATCAAAAAATAAAAATGATATACAAGCAATTGATGTTTAAATTATATATTTATAGTAAGTATTATGCTATTTGTATTATAAAACATTATTATTTATACCCCTTCACAAGTTGAATAAATAATCCCCCATGTGAGGCATCCAAGGGAGGAGTTTTTAGAAATTAACTTCAGGGCCTGACATAATAAATGTATTATGGAAGTGAGAGATGCATGAGAAATGATTAAAGGTGCCCAGCTCTTACTGGACAAGTTTGATCCATGAGGCAGGCTGTTATTATATAGTATTAAAGGATTTACATGACATTTTACATTGACTAACTGTTAGAATAGACCAAGCGTTTTCCCAGAGATTATACCCTGTTAATAATGTCACTCAGCTGTGGTGTACCTGCCACAGCAAGTTCAACAGTAAGCCAAAGACTCAAGCCCATTTATTGCACCTGACGCCCAAAGAAACATGAACACAACAGTAAACTGGGGCGTTTTAGCTTCGTAGTATGAAACTGTATATTCTTGGGACTAGAATCTCACATTGACAGAAAATAGCTTATCTGAGACTTTTTGATTTTTTTCCTCTTTGGTGAGGTGAAAAATTGATCATAATAAAATCATGAAGTCCAGGGGCCATATTCATGAAACATTAATAATAAAATCCTTCTTAACTGTTATTTTCTTTTTAATTTCTTGCTTAAAAGAAAAAATTAAGAATCTTTTGTATTCTCAAAATTACTTTTTTTAAGAATTTTTTTTTCTAAAAAGCTGAAGAAGAATTAAATTTCTTAATCTTTTTTAAAATCATCGTCAAGTATCATAAAGTTGGGATAGCCTCCAACTTGTCATAAAAACCCAAAAGTAAACTTGTTGGGTTGTTTCTAATTATTTATTGTAATTACAACATAACACTGTGATATTACTGTGGTATTACTATTAGTATACTATTATGCATGACCACAAGTTAAACAATGACCGTCATGATTATGTGTGACTTGACTTTTTGCTGAATTTAAATAAAGTGACCAAAATGAATGCAACAGACCATTTAATCTAGAGACAGGCTCTTTAAAAGTAACTATTCAAAATACACAGCAAATTAAAAAATGCAACACTGCATGCTGAACTCCCATCAAGTCTGTTGCAACGAAAATAGCATGCATGATTATTATGGTAATTTAAGTGTTTTTCATTCAGTTGGTCAATTCTAGAACACAAAAGCCTGTCAACCTCTTTATAAGAAAAAAAAATAATGTTATTGAGAAAAATATTTGAGAATTTCATAATTGCATTTAATAACATTTAAATTAAACTTGGAATTCATCTTAAAATAGGCCTATTTCTAAACTGTTCTCTTCAGAAGATTTTCATGAATACAGTCGCAGAGTTGTTATTTTACTCAAAGAATATGCCTTTGGATTAGGACACCCTGTGGTTGTGTCTTTGACTGGCAATTTCATCAGCTGCCATTTTAAACTTATTCCCTTTGATGGTTGCACCAAATGACCGTCACAGAAGGGAACCCTTCCAAAAGCTTTACGAACTGTGATCCCCATTCCCTAGGCAGGGAAACAGGGCATGGACCAATCCAACAAATGTAGTGTTGAACTTCAATTGCACTGAACTTCAAGTCTTATTAATCTCACAATCTGAGTGCCCCACCTGCATTTCACTGTTTGCTTTGGTGTGGCCGGGTGGCCCTGATACAAAATCCATTATTTTCTCTCAGCCTCAGTTTCAAGTAATAGTCCCAGTGCATGATATATAACCACAGACAGCTGTGACCTGGGTTCAAATACTGTTTTGCGTTTTTATACACTATGAATACACTTGTTATTAGACCTAGTAGCCTCAGGAACATTGGGTAAAAAGTCCTGACTCAAAATTACAGCTTCGCTAACAATGTGAAAAATCATAGGCAATGTCAGCAGGCATCAACTCTTGAAGTAGATCCCAAGAGACTTTTGCTGAAATATCAGAAAACTAAACAGCAAAAGCAATGATAAAGGAAGAGCGATAGAGATGACTCATGCCAGCTCTTCTGTGGGAACATTTGGTTTATGCATTACTCCAGAGGGCTTGATTGGTATGCACAATACATGCCCAATATGTGGAGCATTCTGGATTGGTGTGAACTCATAGGATAAACATATGGACAATGCACACATGGTCCTCACGCCCAAACCCACTTACTTCATTTTAAGATGACATAAGCGAGGATGTGGTGTTGATTATGTTTGGCTGAGGAATGCAAGGAGGGCCATGATTTGTTTCATACTGTGAAAGGTCATGGATCACTATTGATATATTGACTTGCCTCATTTTGAAATGGCATCAGCGCTTGATATGGTCTGGTCCAGGTCCAAATCTTGTAACTTAACTCTGTCAATTGTTTCTACAATGTGGACTGCTGTGTTTTCCTCCAATGTAATGTACTGATGTATTTCTCTCTCTGTTTTCTTCAGGGCTTTATTTGCATATGAGGGAGTGACCAACAATCTCAAACTCACAGATTCAGGAGGTAAGACTAACAATTCCTCCTCTTTCTTTTGTGTGTCTAAATTTTCACCAATGCTCAATAAAGCACAGCAGCAGGGGGTTGGAATTCCATTCATTTTCTCCACAAGTCAGCATGATTTCAACTTAATTAAAAAAAAAAACTGGTTTAGTTGCAGAATTTCCTAAGGCAGCCATGGAAACAGAAACAGGAATAATTGCAAAACAATGACCATCCACTCCTATAAAGCATTGCGAATTACAAAATCAAGTCGATTTGAATATATTTTTATGAATATTTATTGAAAATGTTATAGAATCATATAGCTTTTGTACTTATAATCACTAATATAATCATTTTTTTTTTTTCTAAAAAGAGTAGTAATTATGAATAACAAAAATCTTGGAAATGCATTGGTCAAAAAGTGTGGAGAGCTAGTATTTTGTCTGAGATCAGTAGTTCATTCATGCAAGTCATTAAACATACCTGGACATATTGCTCCTATACAATCTTTGGGATTATTTGCTTTTATTTATAGGACAGGAGTTTAGACAGGGAAGCAGAGATGAGAGAAGGGGAGTGGGATTGGGACATGACCCAGACCAGACTTGTACCCAGGTCCCCACAGTTCAACAGCTCCTATATAATGTCCTGAGCTTGTGCACGGCCCACTGCACCACAGCTCTGAGTTTTTGAAATGCCTATGGAGAAGATGAATGGAAAAACCAAGGTCACTTAAAATGTGGGCAGTCACTGTTGCGCTCTATTTAAAGCAGTTTAAAAACTCAGTCTGAGGGCAATCATGCAACATTCATGAGTGAAATGCTTCTAAATCAGAGAGGATTACCAATTAAGGCTGAGACTGCCAACACTGTTCCTCTTAATATCAGACGAAGCAGAAAAATCTCACTGTTTATTACATCAGACCTGTCCTGTACTCTGGAGATTATCATTATAATCTGGTAAAAGAATGCTAGGGTTTCATGGTGGCTGAGGCACTTACTTTCATGTGGCATTCATTATTTCATGAAGACAATTTGGACCTCTTTAATTTTGTCCTTCCCTTCCCTCTTTATTTCTCTCTCTCATCTGCCAGCTGGAGGTTTGACAGAATTGGTTGGGAAATTTCACAGCAGCAGGCCCATGTATGGCATCTGCAGGGTGGGACTTACAGAAACAGGACAACCACAGATTGTCATGGTTTGCTGGGTAAGTTCGCATGCAGAATCTGTATGTTTATATCAGTTTATTTCAGCCATAACAAATGTATGCAAACAACTACACTAAAATATAGCTTCTTGAGTTCTCTCCTGAATTGCAAATAGACAGTGTCCTAAACTTTAGAGAAGTGCTTCAAACGTTTGTAGTTCTTATAACAAATAGTTCTGGATGAGGTCATTTTGCCTTGTTCTGATTGGATATCAGACGTTTATACCTAGCTTCCATTGGATGTTGCCATGGGGTGTGAGCCTGAAGTGGTTCCTCATTGGTTGGAGCTGCCACATCATTAAACAGTCCGTGTTTAAGCGATGGATGTGAGGCTCCTGTTGATGAGACGTGTCAATGCCTTCACTTCACAAAAGGGCTTTGCCCTTCAGACTTGTAGCTGAAGGAGCTCAAATACAGATGCAAAGAAGCTTTCTGGGAACCTTCCTAATATCCATCGTGGATGTGGTTGCTAAGACGATAAGTGGGAATGTTGTGGTTGGGGTCAGAGGTGCCATCTGTAGCCAGTCAGGCATTGTATAGAGGAGGGGGGAGTGGTCTCTGTGACCTGTTAACTGCAAGAGACTTTCTTGTGAACTAGACTGGCACGCAGAGTACACACCTCTGATGATATAGAAGGTCTAGATACACCAGACGAGTACTTTGTTAAAGGTTTAAAACAGATTTAAATTCCTTGTATTTCATTTTGTATTAAGTATTAAGAAATTAATACTTTTATTCAGTGAGGATGCATCAAATTGATCAAAATTGACAGCCAAGGCTTTAATAATTAATGTTTAATAATTAATATAATTAATAATTAATGTTATTTTGAAATTTCTATTTATTAAGGAATCCTGGACAAGTATCATGGTTTCCATAAAAATATTAAGCAGCACATCTGTTTTCAACATTGATAATAATATTACTGTTTTACCATATTTTTGGATCGAATAAATGCATCCTTGGTGCGCCTAAATAGCCTTCTTTCAAAAACGTAAAAAAAGGTACCAATCCCAAGCTTTTTAAAGTGTATGCTGAGTCTTGAATATATTTAAAGGTGTCCTTATAATATGTCTTATAACATTATATTTTGATTATTTGAAAGCTTAAGTCTCTCAAATATAATGGTACTGCCCCTTCTCTTCACGTCTCACTTAATTTCTTCTGTCTACATCAAACAGGTTGGTAATGATGTAGATGAGCATCGCAGAGCTGAATGTGCCAGCCATGTTCCTGCCATCAAGACATTCTTCAAGGTAAAAAAACCAAACAAAAAAAACCCTTGCCAATGACTAGCCATTCATGTCTCATCTGCTTTCACAGAACAATTTTCCTTGAAAAAAATTATTTAATCACATCACTATAATCAGCAGGTGACTTTACTTGTTTGCATGATTATTCTGACATCTTTTATAGATCAAACTCTGAAGTAATTTTAATGTATTCCATAATACAAGGTATTTTAATAGTGTGCTGGTTTAAACCTTCATTAATCATGTAGTATATGTATACTGCTGCAGCTACATTTGGAAGCGTTCAGATATGGAGTGAGTAAAATAATGTGCTTCTCTCCCACGCAGATATTTGTCTAATTCTCATATACATGTACTTCCTGTGTTTGTACGGCTCCAGAATGTTCTGCATCCTTTCTGTAAGGTCTTTGTGAAGGAACATCACTTAAAGCTGTATGGAAGACATAAAGAGAAAGAATCTTCATCATAACCATACATTTATCTTTCTTACATTACAATTGGTACTTTATTTGAACATACAAACTTAACCATTGCATAGGCACACTATCCCAAAATTGTGCACATACACATCCAATTCTTTTTATTATTTAGGTTATTATTTAAGTCCACATTTCATCCTGCATTGGCCTGTGTTATGTACATAAAAAATCTAAATGATCAGTCAGTTTGAGTTGAGTGCAGTGTTAACCAGGATTTTCTTAACTCAAAATGCTCTACCAAATGGTGAGGAGTAATTAAAAGGTTAAGGGAAAAATGTTTTGTGTCTATTTGAATGAATGGGTGGAGTATGTAAAAAAGGCTCTCACGCACAATTCTGAAACCAAGGCCTCCTAATATGTGTACAAATACACTCCTCTGTTATATTTTGAGATTTCCCTCTTGTAAATGGTTTCCTTCCTTTGCTAGTATCTGTGAAGTGATGGCTAGCAGCTTGGTGCCAGCTCTTATTGTAGTAAACTCTTCCTCTTGTGTCATGCCCTATTGTTCTCCTGAGCAGCCGAGCAGTGTCATTGACAGGCACCACACTGACTGACTGAGAAGAGCAAACATTAAAGAGAGAGAGGGGGAGAAATTCCCAAGGAACAGACAAGGTTAAAAGTCTTCATTATAGAAAATATAGAGGTTTTATATACAGTATCTTGTGATATATGTGCATGTCTCTCGAAGCTGTCTTTGGATTTATTTACTCCACCAGCCAGGCGATGTTGCTTTAACATTGCCATATTTTTCGGATGGTTGTATGAGATCGTCAAACATAATCAATGTCTGGGACATTTTTAATGCCTTATAAAGTCATTGCCCAGTCAGCTCCAGAGGCATGCCAAAAATGCTGTCTCTCTGTCTCTCTCTTTGGAGATCAACAACCTTTATGACCTTGTATTGTGTCGTTCATTCACAATGTGTGTTTGTGCATGATAAATATCAGCACGAGTGGGTTACAAAATGTCTTTTATTATATTTCCATTTGGATTAAAATCTTGCTGGGTTATTTTTGTGTTGATTGATGGTTGTTCAAGAAGATGAAGTTTGTTAGGTTACGTAAGGTCAGGAATTAAGTTTTATAGCATGGGAGAGGCTGAGCCCCCAAACCAACTAGAGCACACAGTGTATGGGACAGGGCCCCGGTATAGCCATAAAATCAGACAGCCGGAGACAAGCTGTTAGAGGCATTCACAGCGTTCTGTCTCAACATTCCTCTAAATTAATGATAACCCTTTCTAAATTTGGATTGAGGGATCTGCGAAATCTCCAGCTAGACATAGCGTGTGACAAAGCCATAGTCTGTGTTTGATGCGCAAACCTCTTGCATGTCCTTTTGTATCTTTTAATTATGCTGGCAGATATTATTAATGATAACTAAAAGGGACATGTCGTTCAAAGATGTACTTTCTCATTGTGTGGACAAAACACTGAAACATTCTACAAAATATGGTTTTTTATGTTCCACTAAAAAAAAGTAAGTCATACAGGTTTAGAATGACGAGAGGGTGAGTAAATGATGACAGAATATTCATTTTGGGTGAATTATCGCTTTAGGTAATCATTAAACGCAACAACACCCATTTTGTGTTTTCTTGGTCTCTAGTCCAGGCCTAGTCTCCAGACATTTAGTCATGGGGAAGTGAACCAAATCCAGGCTCAATTATTGTAATGTATGTGTTGACTTCTGAGATGCATCAGTAACAAGATGAGAAACAATGCAGTTTAAATCCCTCTAGTTACTCCTCCCTGCTTTCTCCATTTATCACTCACACTTTTTATTGTCTCTTCGTGACAAGTCTGTGCTAGTAAGGCCTGTCATGTGTGCAGAATGACTAGTCAGCTCTTTAGAGCTTCCCCAAAAAAAATTTTTGTAAAAATTTGTAAGTGAGCCATCAAGGTAGATGTTTAACATGCAGGAGTCATTAATGATGACCATTAATCACAAAACTTTCACAGTGGTTTATGAATAACACAAATCAAGACTAAAATCAAAAATTTTATTATGAATAAAACAAATCAAGATAAATGATTCTAATAAGGCTAGTGATTCCCAACCAGGGGTGCATGGTAAATGTCAACAGATGTTTTTTTTTTTTGCTTTGATAAAATAAATTTTAATAAATAGATGGGGTTGTTTTTGATGTTTTTCGTTTTTAAATAAATCTCTAAAGCTTGCCAAGACTGCATTAATTTGATTATTTGATAATAATAACATTGTGAAATATTGTTACCATTTAAAATACACGTTTTCAAATGTAATTTATTCCTGTTATAACATTACTCAAGTCTTCAGTGACACATGATCCTTCAGAAACCATTCAAATATGCTGATTAGCTGCTGAAGTAACATTTCTTATTATTATCGATGTTGAAAACAGTTGTGCAGTTTAAATATTTTTGTGTTACATTTTTTTCAGGATACTTTGATAAATAGAAAGTTCAAAAGAACAGCATTTATTTAAAACAGAAATCTTTTTTTATATTATGTGTTTACTGACCCTTTTGATCATTTTAATGCATTTTTAATGAAACAATATTCTTATCTGACCCCAAACTCTTGAAAGATAACGTGTGCATTTTTTTTTTCATCAGTGTGATCTGAGATGAGATGTCAGTATAGTTTGACAGTGAGCTGCAGGCATGAGGTGTGTATGGGAGAGCATCTGTCCTCAGTGCTGTTAATACTGTCATCGCCGCTGAAGCCCCGGGCTAACTACATGTCAAGGGGCTCATCTAAAGCAAGTAATAGCAGAGAATTAAGTCATTTAACTCCTCCCAAGCAGAAAAAGGGATTGAAGAGATAAAAGAAGGGAGGAGAAAATTAGCTCAATTTTAACCAAGTGTTCTGTAGATAAAGTCTTTCCAGTCACAGAATAAGCATTGAGTAAACAAATTGGTCCTGACATGTTCAAGTTCCTTTGCATTTCAGAGAAATGTGGAAAGAGTGTTGAATGTAGCAATATGGTAATCCATTGAAAAGATGTGGTGTTTTTGGCACTCACGAGGCCCTCTGGCACAATGTCTCAGTTTCATTGCTCTTCTACTCCCTTCTCTCCCACAAACCAGATCACTATATCTTACACTAGAATCACTGTGATCTGAGGTGTTTTGTTGAGCAGTGATTAACTCTGGTATCCTGAAATATAAATCCTCAGTGGATCTTCAGCTGATTGACCCCAGAGCTGTAGATGGAAGCTGATGACAGGAAAATGCCTTATAAGGGAAAATGTAGCATGCAGACATGCTTATACATTCTTACATCCTGCCTCTGATGTACAACAGAAAATAATTCAGACCCCTAGCCTGCTCTCTTATTTGCCATTACAACTCCTCAACTGAAATTTAATTCTCACTATTTTATTTGATTTATTTTGTAATTAATAATTAATTATTTTTATAAATAATATGTATATTTTGTTTTTTGCTCAATTTTTGAAATAGTTGCTGTTACAGCAAGGCACTTAATAAATATTAACAACACAAAAATATTGAATTTACACAGTAAATACATCACATTACAAAATATGAGACTAGTGTGAATCACTTTCTAACCGTGTTTATATCAACTTTTTTCCAGTGCAAAAGCTGATGAGCCCTCTATCTTCTACATGTCCATGAAAAAACATGTCTACACAGACGCCACAAAAATTCAAAATGTTTAGCATAATATTATCAGAATAGTATGCTTATCTATGCTTATCTTATCTTATCTAAATGCAATAAAACAATAGATGCATTGAGAAACAAACTTTCCTAACATTGCTTTGTTGAAAAATGTGTTCTGCTTCAACTATGTTGTCAGTATTTTTCAGTCTCTTGATACTTGTGTCACTACAGGAAGCTCAAGTATTTATTCCAGCCTCACAGCAAGATGAGTTGACGGAGGAGCTGATTATGGCTGCCTTTGCAAAGATACGACCACCAATGGAGAGGCTGAGGAGACCCTCAAGGACGATGGATAAGGAGGAGACTGTGGTAAGAGACTGTGGTAAAAAATACAAACTTGGCTGTGCACAAGGGCTTCCTTCATTAAAACAGAAGAAGCCTGTTTCTCACTATAATTTATTGATATGCTTAGGGGAAGTGGTCTAATTTTCTCTCACTGATGTTTTGGGTCATTTTTGGTCTTTTCTTGCATTTCTGTGATACACCCACAGGGTACAAACTACAAGAAGACAAATGCTGCCATGGAGATGAGACGGATTAACAGAGACTCCTTCTGGGCACGAGCAGAGGTACAGCTGAACTGTGTTTACAGCTGGATTTTCACTTAACAGCCTGTGTGTTCCACTTGTTCAGACTCCAATTATTAAAAGTGCTATTCAGATGTATAATATGATTTGTGTGATATGATATATGGTTTAGCGTGAGGAGGAGGAGAGAAAAGAGGAAGAACGCCGGAGGGCTATAGAAGAGCGGCGGCGCTTGGAGAGAGAACGAGTTTTACAGGAAATAAAAGAGGCTGAAGAGAGAGACAGAAAGATGAACGAAAAGCTACAGATGATTGAAGAACAAAAGTTTGTAACATCCACCTGATAAAACCCACTTCTGTCGGAAGGTGAATTCATTATTTCAGCTTTAACTTCCTGTTGTTGTTTTTCACAGGAGGACCCAGGCTCAGCTTGAGGAAGAGGCTAGAAAAGAGGAGAAAGGGAGATGGGTGAGTTTTTTAATGAGTGTATTCCGTTTCTTTTACTCAGAAGTTGTAAGCTTTTTAAGATGTTGATAAACCTGAAAATGGGTGAATGATTATATGGAGTAAAAACCTGTAATGATGTTGGGTTCTTTGTGCAATTGACAGGAGCTGCAGCAGAGAGAGCATGAGGAGAACATGAGGGCCAGGCTCAGACGCAGTGAATCTATTGAGAAAGCAGCAGTGAGTTTTCCTCTCATTTTGTGAATAATCCAGATTCAGCCAGTACAGCCCAAAGTCCCTACACTTAAAGGGATAGTTCACCCAAAAAAGAAAATTCTATCATTAATTACTCACCTTCATGTCATTCCAAACCTGTAAGACCGTTTTTCATCTTTGGAACACAAATTAAGATATTTTTAAAAGATAGAGAGATCCGAGAGATTTCTAACCCTGCATGGACAGCAACGCAACTGACGCCCGGAAAGGTAGTAAGGACATTGTTAAACTAGTCAATGTGACATCAGTGATCATTCAACCGTAGTTTTATGAAGCCATGAGAATACTTTTTGTGCGTAAAGAAAACAAAAAAGAATGACTTTACTCAACAATTTCTTCTCTTCCGTGCTAGTCTTCAATGCGCGTTCACAAGAGTACCACAATGCACATGTGTGCATTCCTCTGCTTGAGGAGCCTTCTATGTCAGAACGCTGGCTCCTGCATCAGCTGCATCACACGCATGTGTAGTGGTACTCTCATGAAGTCATGCTTTTTATTTTTTTTTTGTGCACAAATAGTATTCTTATAGCTTCATAATATTACAGTTGAACCACTGATGTCGCATGGACTATTTTAACAATGTCCTTACTACCTTTCTGGGCCTTGAACGTGTCAGTTCCGTTGTTGACTGTGGAGGGTCAGAAAGCTTGGTTTCATCAAAATATCTTAATTTGTGTTCCAAAGATGAATTACGTCTTACGGGTTTGGAACAATATGAGGGTGAGTATTTAATGACAGAATTTTCATTTTTGGGTGAACTATCCTTTTAACTTGCATGAAGAATAAATGTGGTTTAATGCCGAATACGTGCTTTGTGCTTTGAATGACTGGCTTTTGAAAGCATGAAACCAATTCAGCTTGTTACATGTTTTTCTTCATGATAGTAATAGTTGAAAAATACCTGTGTAGTGCATGGTAATATCAAGAAATTTCAGTGTTTGATTATAAGGAGATTTTTGTTTACTTTTTGTGTCCTAAAGAATTTTGGTTGTCACTATGTCCATTGTGAAATCGGTGTCCTTCAGCAAAACCAGTCCCCTTCATATCTATTAGTTTATCAACGTGGACACATTTTTGCTGCGTTAAATAACGCTTCTTCTTTTGGCCTGTAGGAGGCAGCAGCTCTTGTTTCCCAGCGCACCATCAATCCTAGGGAGTTTTTCAGACAGTTATCAGCATCCTCACAAAATTCTTCAAGCCCTGGATCACCGCGCTCAGGTAAACATGGTCTTCAGAACGCCTTTAAATTTCATCAGCTTACAGTGTTAATTTTAATCATTTGAGGTTTGTTTTACTTACGGTTATGTTTTGGTTCTCAGGCAAATCTCCATTCCGTCGCTACCAACGTAGTTTGACAGATACAGCCTTTATCTTTGAAAGGGCCAATTCCACTTCTGGTCCCACATCCCCTCTCAGTCCATCTGCAAGGTCTCCATTCTCACGCTCCCAATCCACGTCCTCCAAATGTCCAACGTCCCCACTTAGTCCACCATACCGGACAATCCCCTCAGCACAGCACCCTCAAACATCTCCTCCCACATCACCCCCTTCATGCTCTGTCCCATCTGAGTCACCTCCACCCAGTCTGCCTGTCTCCAGACCCCCTCCCCCCCAATCATCACCACCTAACCTGCCGCCTCCTCAAGCCCCAGTTCATGATTCAGCTTCCCCTGCATCTCCAAAGCTGCTGGACAGTCATGATAAATCTGAGTCTAGCAACTATGACAGCAGTGAAGAGCTCGCTGTCGCAACAGAATGTCCTCCAGCTTCACTCTCTGACAGCACATGGCACAGTATGGGTAAGTTAATTTAGGTTTCTATAACAACAGTAAAATGTCTAAGTGGTCTTAAAGACTGACAATTTATTCTCTTTACAATTTCTTCTCTCCAGAGGTTGTAACCAGCTCTCGAGTCCTTTGTGAACCAAAGCCAGAAGTGGACATCACTGCCAAGTGTGTGCTTGTCGAAGAAGAAGAAGAAGAAGAGGTAGAGGAACCAGAGGAACCTTCAGCCATGTCAGCTCCACTTTTAGATACAAAGATCACTACAAACTATGAAGAAGCAGTAGAAGAACAATTGGAGACTGAGGATGTGAAGACTGTCATTAGCCCCCTGATGGAGGTTGAGGAGCAAGAGGAACCAGAGTCAGAGTCTGAGGATGAACCAGAAGAGCAGCCTGCTGCAGAATCTGAGGAATTCCAGCCAAATGTGGATCATGTAGCACCTGATGAGCCCAGAAATGTGATTGTGATCTCAGATGATGAAGTTGATGAAGACCTACCAGAGAACCAAGGTGATGGAAACAGATGTAATGTGAAGAAACACAGAATGTTTCTATGGTTAGGATGTCATTGACATGTTTGTCATGCTGTGTGTCCAGAGTTGTGTGTGAACACATCAGAATATGATGGGATGACTGAAGAAGATGAATCTGAATGTGGCAGACCAATGAATGGTACAGGTAATAAGCTAATTAGACTTTCAAGTCATTCCGAACACAACAGACTCAGAAACATGTAGCTAATTTCTTGGAGGAACAAAGAAAAAAAAAAGCTCAGCTTTTGATTTGGTTAATCACAATGTTAACTCTCATTTAAAAAAATTTATTGGCCTGCGAGGCACTACTTTAGAATTGTTCCGGTCCTTTTTAACAAACCGAAAGATCTCTGTATGTATTGGACAAAACACTTCTTCCACTGCCCCTCTGTCTTGTGGTGTTCCTCAGGGCTCCATTCTGGCTCCGACTCTTTTTATGTTATATATACTACCTTTGCCTTTGATTTTTAGGAAATATGGAATTTCTTTACATTTATATGCTGATGATCTTCAGTTGTATCTTTCTTTTAAACCTCATGGAGATAATGCACTAGGAGATATGTATGCTTGTATCCGGGAACTAAAAATATGGCTTACAAAAAAATGTTCTGATGTTAAATGAAGGTAAAACAGAAGTAATTTAGTTTGGACCCAGCGATGCTTTTAATGCTAGTGTGTTCCAGCCTTATGTTATCTAGTTTTTTTGTCTCGTGTGATGAATACATATAAATGATTAACACCTTGCTTTGTTTTTAAGTAGAGGATGTTGATATATCTGAGCACAGCACTCCTGAGCGCTACTGTTACACCGTTAATCGTGAGGAGAAAGATGATGAAATCCAAATGGAGAAGGTGACCGAGAATGGCGAAGTACATAGTACACTAGACATCATGACTCATTATTAATATTATTGTGATAAAAGAAGATAAAAGAACTAAAACATGGTGTTCCTTCTTATTCTAGTCATCACCAGAAAGACTGCTGCGTGTGAGAGCATTATATGACTACCAAGCAGGTTAGTGTTGCTTGCTTCAACAGCAGTTATTGTTTATTAAGATATCATTTAAAACATCTCTGTACTCCACAGAGGATGACACTGAGCTCTCTTTTGAACCTGGTGACATCATCAGTGATGTGGAAACAATCGACAAAGCATGGTGGAGGGGTTCCAGCAAAGATGGGCGCCAGGGTCTCTTTCCTGCCAACTATGTAGAGACCATATAAAGACTTTTCCTTTAAAGATGGTTCCTCTTCCCCCTTTTTGTTTGACCAATTCTCAGGGACTAAGAACCACCAAACCTGGTCTATGAGGATGTACAATGTACTCTGAGACTAAGAGTCACAGGAAAAGGGTTGTAAGTGAAGCGTTCACAGGCACAACTTCCTTTTGATCCAAAACAAGCAGCCAAAGTCAACAATTGAGACTTTAGCGATTATCAACCGGAAGACTGAGGAGGATCTCAGTAACCGAAATACATAAGTACAATTTCTGTTACAACTGTACACAAATTATGATCATTGTATTTACCCATTACATCATTTATTATTTACATACCGTTGTTACTGTTATCATTACCAAATGATACCAAAGGTGGTGGAGGTGTCTACTGGAGAACAGATTTCCGTTTAAGTTGAAGCCTTTTTACACATAAATCCAACTTACACAGTCACGTCAATTGGTCCTGAGTATAGAAACTTTTTTCAGAACTTTGTGTTATAGTACCGATAAAATAGAAATAGTTGTAACATGCCAGTTTTTTTTTTTTTAAGTGGAGACTTGTTTACAGCATTCTGAATGGCACCTGTCATACCTGCATACAGTAGGTGTGCAGATGCTACAAAAGTTGTCATTGCCAAGACCAAATGATTTGATCATAGCAGACCCCTAAGAGACTGGGATTCATCAACAGAAAATAGCCTAGCAGAGGGACTAAAACATACAGTGCCTTATGAAAGTATTCATACCCCTTTTTTGTTATGATGCCTTATGTTAAACTGCTTTAAATTACATTTTTCGACATCAATCTGCACTCCATACACCATAATTCTAAAGCAAAAATAGGTTTTTAACATCTTTGCGAATTTAATAAAAATAAAAAACGTAAATGATTCCATTGAATAAGTATTCATACCCTTATCTGGGACAATTGAAACTTAGCTCAGGAGCATTCATATTGCTTGTAGATGTTCCTACACTTTGAGTGGTTAACCTGTGGCAAATTCAGTTGAATGGATATGATTTGGAAAGGCACACACGTCAGAGCAAAAACCAAGCCCCGAGGTCAAAAGAACTGCCTGTAGAGCTCAGAAATAGGTTTGTGTCAAGCCACACATCTAGGGAAGAGTTCAGAAAAAATTCTGCTTCACTGAAGGGTCACAGAAGCATGTAGTCTCTGTAACCCTTAATGGAAGACGTTTGAAACAACCAGGACTCTTCCTAGAGCTGGCCTCCTGGCCAAACTGAGCAAATGATGGACTGATGGTCACTCTAGTTGTGCTCCATGATCATATGTGAAGATAGGAGAAATCTACAGAAGGGCAAGCATCGCTGCAACACTCCACCGCTCTGGGCTTTATGGAGGTGTGGCCAAACTCAATCCTCTCTTCAGTGAAGACACATGAGAGATGCGAGAGAAGAAAAAAAAAGCACCTAAAGGACCCTCAGACTGTAAGAAACAAGATTCTCTGGTCTGATGAACCTCAATTCTATGCATCATTTTTGAAGGAAACCAGCTCTGCTCATCACCTGCAGAGTAGCATCCCAAAAGTAAAGTGAGCTGGTAGCAGCATCATGCTGTGAGGATGTTTTTCAGCAGCAGGGACTGAGGGACTCGTCAGAGTAGAAGAAAAACTAAACGCATAAAAATATAGAAATAGTCTTAATGAAAACCCAGTCCAGAGCATTCAGAACCTCAGATTGGGCGGAAGGTTCATCTTCCAACAGGACAGTGACCCTAAGCACACAGCAAGAGTGGCTTATAGACAACTCTGTGAATGTACTTGAGTGGCCCAGCAACAGCCTGAGCTTTAACCCAATCAGATATTTCTGGAGAAACCTGAAAGTCTGCATCTGCCCCCATCCAACCTGACAGAGCTTGAGAGGTGAAGAAATGAGGAGAAGAATACCAGATAATTGCCAAATGCTGATGAGAAAAGCTTGTTGCATCAAACAATAAAGACTTGAGGCTGTAAAGGTGATGCAATCACCTTGAGGCAAGGGTATGCAATGTACTTTTTTTTTTATTTTTTAATAAATTTGTGACAATTCTGTATTTGCTTTGTCAGTATGGTGTATGGATTGATGTGGAAAAAAAAAGTTAAAGCAGTTTAACAAAAGGCAGCAACATAAAACCTGAAAAAAAAGGGGGGTATGAATACTTTTGCAAGGCACTGTAACTAATGGGTCCTGTTTTTCCAACCTTCGAGAAAGGTGCTTCTCTTATACTTGTTTTGGTATTTCAAAGCCCTTGCCATTATGGGAAGCCAATGCTAATGAAATGGTTATATTACAAGCCCTTAAGACTGAACTTGGCAGGCATTACATGTTTTTAAATGCTCTGAACCTTCCATCAAAATTAAATTCTTCCATCTTTCTACTGTTTGAAAGTTTGGGTTCAGTAAGATTTAAAAAAAAAAAAACGTTATTAAAAGAAGTCTCTAATGGTTATCAAGGCTGAAAAATGAAACCAAATTAAAATACAGATCCTTCTGAAATCATTCAAATATGCTGACTTGGTGCTCAATAAATATTTCTTATCAATGTTTATCAATCAAACAGTTGTGCTTTCCATCAATATATGTCCTTGCTGAATAAAAGTATTAATTTTTCGTCAAAAAATAAAAATCTTACTGACCCTAAACTTTTTAATGGTAGTGTACAGTAAGACTGTTCACTGTTGTGTAAATGCTTTCAAATAAACGTTTTTTTTTTCTATGTAATTTATTTATCTCTGAGCATGAATATAGATATTGTTCCTTCTAGAGAGGGTCTGTCTAATCCATTTAACTTGTGTAACCAGATTTCAGTAATAGGTCATTTCTTTCAAACTAACAATGTTCTTCTGTGTTAGTGGGGATTGAACAAAAGAAGAATCACCAACACATTTAACTTACTCTATGCTCTCTGTTAGTCATTGCTTATTGTAATAAATAATGAGGTTTTATTTTTTTTTTCCACATTCTGCAATAATGATTTTATGTTTTTGATTTGTTGCACAGCCAGTACACTGCCTTCATACTATTTTGAGTATCACGATCATTAAGAAACCATATTCACTACTTGTGTATTAATGCATGAGATCAAATTAAAGGGATTCACTTTACTGGGTCACAATGAGTTTATCTTGAACATTTAGTCATTTGACACAAGCACTGCAAGAATCAAGAGAATTACACATACACACACACAAATGCTGTTTACTTTTAATTTAGGTAATTCTTTACAATAAATTGTTATTGTACATGAATCTATTAGTTATATGTCCAAAGACATGCAGACCACCTGCTGAAATGACACTAACCTCCAGGTTAACATTCAATGTTATCTACCAGGATAGTTTCAGCTTTACTCATCTGATAAAATGTCAATATCATTTTATTTATAACAAAAATTAATATGGTAAAATACAACTTTAATAAAAGCACAAAATGAAAATGACAAAACTTTACAATAACAAACAGTGTTTGATGAATTTACGGTTTTTAAAACAAGTCAGTGGCCTTTCGAGTAAGAACTGTTAATTTTGTAGCATCATAGTACTAGGACAAAACTTTTATCTACTAATTCTTAATTTAAGAGGAAAAGTTAGGCTGACATTTCTAGACTTTCAATTTTTGGATATTTGTAATACACTATACATGTAATTATATAAAGAAAACCATGTGTCTCCATTTTAACATTTTTTACCCTCATATGAAAAAGAAAAAAAAATACAATACAGGTTTGGATACCTAATATATTGTGCAGACGTGTTTTCTGAATTACAGAAATGTTAACCTGTAACTTCACTCCTGAGGTTTTACTCAGATCACAATAATAGTTATCCAACTAGAGTTTCAATATTGTAAAGATTGCTAATATATTTAATACACACCTGGAAGATGCCATATGACACTGAAACACTCAAAGTGCTTGACAAAACTGACCTGCAAGCCAACAAGGAAAAGGAAAATATGAAAATATTGCATGTACCGCTGATGTAAATGAAATCTAGAAAACCCAATTAACTTAGAGCTGTTGTAGCTTTGCATAGTAGTGCCTTTGCAACCCTACTCCATCAGACAGGCCTTTAATGTAGAGACTCAAAACAAAGCACCCAAATCGTTCAGCTCCCAGCCATTGTGTTAAATCCTAGTTAATGTGCAGTCTGTTTTTTTGATAGGGGTTCACATTTGCTGAGTGAGATAAGGTATGTACAGTAATCCTGAGGTCGTTACAGTCACAGCACAGGTAGTAAACGGAGTCACATTATATCCCATCATTATAAACCTAAATACAGTCTCTTGTGACGTCTGGACCTTTGCATATATACTGGAGCCATGCAAACAGACATTATAGCAGATATTGAAAGATGCAATTTTCCTCAAAAAGAAACATATAGTACTTTTAAAAAATATGTATCAAATCATCTACTGTTAGATATGAATCACATTAATAGCATAATAAAAGCGGTTTCATTTTACATAGAGCGTGTCTGGACCAGAAAATACTGCTCACT
>NC_056601.1:14759303-14801803 GCF_018340385.1 Cyprinus carpio
CTTTTTATTTATTATATAATGTGTACTGCATTAAGCTAACTGAGACTTGTTCTAGCACTTGTATATCATTGCTCTTTTGTTGATTTTGATTGCTTCCATTGTCCTCATTTGTAAGCAGCTTTGGATAAAAGCGTCTGCTAAATGACTAAATATAAATGTAAATGAGTCTATTGTCTATTTGTTCTAACAATGTAAAATAATTTAAGCTCAAATTTAATTACATTTATTTATGTGGTTTGGATCCATATAATAAGCAGAATAATGTACAGACTGACAGAGTTTACTTCAGAATGAAGACTGGTTGGACACATTTTACTATTCTAAATTCTAAATTCTATTAAAAGGATATAGTGTAAAATGTTAGTTTTTCACTTTCAATTTGTCCTTTAAAACATTTGAGCTACACAGTTATGCATTAAATTCTTGTTTGAATTCACAATCATAGTATACAATAGCAATACCTGTAGCGAAAGCTTTTGCACATATTTTGCAGAATTAAATAGCAATCTCAGTTCTAACCAGAAGGTGGCAGCAGAGCACAAGTAAAGTAAGTGTAGTGCCAAGCAGTCACCTGAGAGCTGAGGAATGTGCAGACTCACAGTGCAGCTCTCAGATGTTAAAACAAGCTCTTTGTGCACATGACAGACATCTCTCTAAGGGCACTGAAAGATCCAGACCCAGTGCATGGCAAACAAAACATCTTTTCATAGCTACTGACACAATGAGAAACGTTCCGACTAAAAAGAGACAATCCATTTGAAAGAGTGCTTTCATGATGTTCACAAAGAAAAATATCTCATGATATCTCCAAAAGCAGAAAATGACCCTGATATCATGTGCATAAATGAGCACGCTTGAAATTTCCAGAATAGCACAGAACTTACTTTGTTAATCCCAATAGTCAAGACCGGCTCCACATTGGCCTCCATGTCCTCTTTTTGATGATAACAGAAGAGATTTGTTCCTTTTAAAACACCGTAGACATTTGTCCATCCTTGTGGCTCACCTCCAAGCGAGAGAAAGGAAGGAGAACATTAGCCAAAGAAAACTGAAATGGAGAAATATGATATTGAGGTGAGTGAGTGCATGTGTTTCCAACACACCTTTACCCTCAGACAGCCACTCATCATCTGTTGTGTCATACAGTGAGGTTGAGCGGCCAGACGACAACATACACCACCATACAGAGGCAGCCAGTACGAACACTCCTCTACAGAGAGACAAAGAGACAGTAACCACTGAGAGAAAGATAAAAGAATGCTCAAATTACAAAGTTAGAAACTGTATTTTAAAACCCAAGTAAACAAGTTTTTCAAATGACATCATGTTTTGCACCCTATATTTTTAGTACATATTTTACAACAAAGTAAACTATCATCTGCGAGAGCCCAGCCCACACTTAGGCCATAAGAATGTCTGGAGTAACTCTTCACACATAAAGATGGCTATAAGCGCCTCTTATTGGCCCTTCACACACCATGACTGGCCATCCAGAGAAGTTTATGAGCATGACCCTAACACAATAAATCTGACAGAAGGCCTGTCTGTAATTAATTACCTGCAACGTGAAGAAAACTAGCACGTCATAAAAATAATGTGCTTTAATTAAAATCCCAGAAGGCATTTGTTGACAGAACTTGGATGTTACAAACTGTTTATCAGACAAAGCATCTCACTTTGTTACTTTAATAAAAAAAATAAAAAAAGTAAAGTATCAAAATTATTATATCAAATTACCTATTTTTGCACAGTACTTTGACATGTTTTCTAAATAAAGATGTTCCTGGGTACAAAAAGTTGAGTTTTAAAAAAGGTTTGGCAGCTCACCATTTCCTGTGATGGTGAGGTCATGTGTGCGGAAGCTATCCTGGACGTGAGAGAGATTGAGGGTTGTGTGAGCCAAAAGATGATATTTGGGGCCCCTATAAACACATAGAACACAATGAGAGAAAGCAATATGCAAACATATTTGAACTATGACTGTCAATCAAATACAAATAAATACAAATATAAATTAATGTTAAACTAATAAAGTAATCAAATTAATTGTGAATGAATTTACAATATACAATAATAGTATTTGCTTAAAAAAGCCCTGCAACAAAAAAAATAATAATTAGAAGGAATTGTTGAGACAAGTGAATATAAATAATTGAAAATCCATTACAAAGTGTTCAGTTTGGGGTTAGTAACTTTTTTTTTTTTAAGAAATTAATACTTTTATTCAGCAAGGATGCATTAAATTGATCAAAAGTGGCATTGATAATAATAAGTAACATTTCTTTAGAAACAAATCAGCTTATTAGAATGATTTCTGAAGGTTCATGTGACACTAAAGACTGGATTAATGGCTTTTCACAGAAATAAATTATATTTTAAAACAGCAAACATATTATAAATATATTTTCACAATATTTCTGTTTTTACTGTATTTTTGATCCAATAAATGCAGTCCTGGTGAGAATAAGAGACTTTTAAAGGCATTTAAAAAAATCTTACTGACCCCAGACTTTTAAACAGTATTGTATGCTGTATTCACATCATTGAACATAATTATATACAACAGTATTGTATTCACATCATTGAACATAAGTTCACAGGAATCCTTTAGATTCCCGTAGCAGCAGTGTGTTTATGTGTACACTTACGGTACAGAGGGCACGGGCAGCAGGATTGTCGCTCCCCCTCCATTGCTAGTGGTGCTGCAGGCTCCGGGCTCCAAGGCCGCCCTCATTTTCTTTCCTGCTGACCTTCCCAGAGATGAGCTCAGCTTGCTGGCCAGCTTCCGCGGTGTGCTGCCTGCTGAGTAGTCCTCCTCTGAACAACAGCTATACAGCTCCACCCGCAGCTCGAACCCTGGACTGGCCTCATTACTACACACAGGAAACACAGCGTGAATGAAGCCCTTTGTATTACTACATACATTTAATATCAATATATATTATTAAGTATATTAAAGTTTATTTAAATTTAAGTATAATGTATCTATCTATCTATCTATCTATCTATCTATCTATCTATCTATCTATCTATCTATCCATCCATATTTTAAAAGTGTACAATTTATATACTTTGATACAAACCAACTATAGCTGTTTTGGAAGTCACACCCAGATTAAACACTGTATTTGTATGGGATAAATGTCCAGAAACAGTTAAACTGACAAAATAAACAGGCACACTTACAAGACAATTGTGTTGTCAAAGCAGATATCTGTCAGCGTCCTGTCCACCATCACCATGTCTGTGTCAAAGATCTCTCCACCCAACTGAAGCAGACAGAACACAGCGCACCGATGCAGCTCTGAAAAATAAAGAAAGACATTTACATGATTTCTACTCCGAAGTCACACCTGCTGTCATGTCTTCACCAGTGTAGCTGCATATTTGGCCGAGTGCCTATAAAATCCCCCAGAGCAGCTCTGTTCATTCAGGAAACATTTACACCTGTGCACCTGTGTGTGTGCTGTCCTGCTTTTTCCTGCTCAGGGCAACATTAGTATCCGTGTATTTTTTCCTTGTACAAATTGTAGAACATGAATAATTGTGACAGTTTTAAATGTTTTTGCCCTAATCATTTCGATTTCTATTAAAATATATATGTTGCCATTAACGGGATAAAGCACAGATAAAAGCTTTCCCATGAGAGAATGCAATGTGGGTTCCTGTGTCACATTCATCAACATAATGTCACCTCTATCAGCTGTTCTAAGCACCTTAGGCAAAACTACATTAGTCACTGTTGTCTGGAAAAAGGTTTCCAGCGCCAGTAATGATATTCTGTTTACCCAGAGGGCTTTGCTGGCCCTGAATGCTTCATAAATAAATGTGTTTTTCGTTATGGCGGTAATGAATATACTGAATGCACAATGTATCTGAGCAATATTTTCTGTGTGCGTGCTATACCAAGGGTTATTAAGATCAAATATATTCTAAACAGCCTGCACTGTTATTTAACCTGCATATCAGAGTTAAGAGGAAAAACAGATGTTACCTCCTTTATTCTTAAAATACTCTGTGTCTTTCCACATTAGAGGTATCCGCAGATCTGCAAAAGAGAGGAATTGGAGGTCAGAGCGAAACACAAGGTTATAACACACACACACACACACACACTCAGTGTCACTCACAGCTGCAAGCAACAAATGCCGGCTGTCACTCCATGTCAATCAAAACAAAAATACGTTCACAACTCATCTGATATTTTATGCCATGCTACCTGCCAGTATAAATCACCAGTATAAACCATTATCATACTGGCCCACCCACAACATCAAGACCACATTCATCACTTCAGCCCACCTGGATGAACTCCTCTGTCAAGGTCTGTGTAACCAGGCTTGTTAATAATGACAGAACATCATTAAATTAATAGGAAGAGGTTGTTAGGGAACAATTAATATGGTACTGACTGCAGATGATGGACAGCAAAAAAAAAAAAAAAAAAAAAAAATGGAGGCTGCATGTGGGGACATTAAATTGTACGTGCATGGGATGAACTACATAATAAACAGTCTTGATGCATTTAAGTGGAATGATGGGTGCATGAGCAGGAATCCCACACAGAACATGCAGCTGAAGAAAGCACAGTGTATTTCTGCAAAACAGGAATGCTGGTCATAGATAAAATTCTATGAATTCCCCACCATGTTTGTTGGTTTATTAAATTTTTTTGCTAATTCCATCACTGCACAGAATTACACAGAATACTGTGTTGATTCCATCTGTGTGGCTGCATATGAGTGTGGTTTACATTAGTATGCATGTGATTCTGAAGTAGTGGTATAAGGTCCTCCACAACCTCTTCATAATGATGTCATAATTACAGCATTTACTGAGAATCAGCCCTCTTGGCCCCTCACTGTGGGTCTCAAACACAGATTGCCATGAGTGCAGTTGTGGAGTTTGAACTAGGAGTTAATAGCACTAGGTGTTTAGAGGGGGGTTGGCTACTCTAAAAGATCCAGACAGTAGGGAGGGGAGGACGGCTCGTAAAAGAAGCCCCTAGAAGACTGAGACACAGGCGCTGATATATAAAACAGCAGGGGTGTGATTTAGTGCTCAGACACCCATATAAACAGACTGGTATGCATGATTTACGCACAATACACAGACTCAAAATAAGAGAATGACTTCATATATATTTATGTATACCATTCAAAAGTTTGGGGTCAGCAATATTTTTATTGTTTTTTAAGGATGTCTCATGCTTACCAGAGCTGTATTTATTTGACCAAAAATATAGTAAAACCAGTTATATTGTGAAAGATTATTACAATTTAGGATAACTGTTTTATATTTTAACATGGTTTTAAAATGCAATTTATTCTTGTGATGGCAACGCTGAATTTTCTGCAGCTATAACTCCAGTCTTTATTATCACACGATCCTTTAGAAATAATTCTAATATGATGATTTGGTGCTCAAGAAACATTTCTTCTTATTATCTATGTCGAAAACATGTGCTGCTTAATATTTTTGTGGAAACTGTAATACATTTTTATCAGGATTCCTTGATGGATAAAAAGTTCAGAAAAACAGCATTTATTTAAACTTCATAGAAATCTTTTGTAACAATAATTACTATGGCACTTCTGATGTGATAGTTCTTTAAAACTCTTATAGACCCCGACATTTTGAACAGTACTGTATATATTTTTTTCATTACATAAATTAATCATTACTGCCTGAATTCTTTTCTGTGAACATACCTGAAATGGCTACTTTGCCTTTACATGGAGAACGGTCATCCATTGGACCTGCATCAAAAGACCTGAACACAAAAAAATAAGATACAAAGCACAATGTGTAAAATTATTCAGTTATAAATAATACTGTCTGGCAATGGTCAGACAAATAGATAGTCCTACCCCAAATGTAAAATATTGGTTGAACCAATGTTGTTGTGTCTGGTTTTGAGCTTAAATAAATAAAGCAAATGTACTATACATAGGTTCAAGATGACAGTACAAGTTCTTTTACTTAAAAGGCCCTGAGTATAATTGTCTCTTCATGGTAAACTGGAATACAAAAAATATTTTTTGAATACATTACACTCTTCACCATTTAAAGGGATAGTTCACCCAAAAATTAAATTTGATTTGTGTTCCAAAGATGGACGAAGGTCTTAAGAGTTTGGAACGGCATGAGGGTGAGTAATTAATGACAGAATTTTCATTTTTGGGTGAACTATCCCTTTAAAAGTTTCTATCTTCTATCTTTAGTTTTATGTTTATTTGTTTTGTGTCACATGTCAATGTGACTAAATGGACAGCCTATTTGTATTTGCCTCCAATTAACATTTAAAGGGTTAGTTCACCCAAAAATGAAAATTCTGTCATTAATTACTCACCCTATACTGTGAGTAAATGAATCAAAAGTGACCGCTGACCTGCGTGCGACCCGTTGCATGACTTGTGCCTCCTTCATGCGCTGCAGCTCTGACATGTAGGCCATGATGCGGGCGTTGCAGGTGAGGAGACTCTTGGAGGCCTCCAGCGCCTGGTCCCTCTGAGAACATGCGGCCAGCAGTTTACAAGCACCCTCACGCATCCGGATCTCATAGTCAATCTTCTTCTGGATGTCGCTGTCCTGAAAAAACAAAAACAAAAAAAACAAAGGCTAAAGTCAGGCTTATTCCCAGGATAAGGCCTAAAAATTTTACTCAACTAGACATGGAGGATTGACCTCATACAATAAAATGAAATTAAATAAAACATGCCACATAAATATTTTAGGTTAACTGCCATGTCTCCAGGGCCTTGAGATGATTTATGAGGAGTCAAACAAGGCAGTCTTCAATAGGAAAGACATTAGAGGAACTTAACATGAAGACAAACATGTTTTTTTACTTCTGCTTTTTGTATTAGATGAGATAATTAAAATATCTTAAAGCATAAATAATCTCTAATAAGCCCAAAAGTCCAAAGTACGCTAATAACACACTGAAGAAGTGTCCCATATGTCACCCATAACTGCACAGAGGTCACACCCCAGTCACATGACCGTCTGCTCCGTAATGGACTGTTCCAGCTAGCTGTGTCTCAATGCAGTGATGTATAAAATTGAACATGGGGGTTAACAAGCTAGAAGAGATGCTCTGACCTCTTGACTTCAGTTTACCCCCAAACAACCAGAGAGCAGGACATGAAATCATTTATACATGAACAGAGAGGGGCAAACTTTTAGGATGTGGTGCAAATTCTAGCATTTGAGGGGAGGCAGAGCATCTTTTAAGGGTCCTAGTTTCTCAGACTGAGGCTGGATTATGAACACAGGCAGAAAATAAGAACAAGGATGAAGAAAACAAAAGAAAGAGCTGGGGGAGAAAAGAAGAAAGACAGAGGTAGGTGTGACTGAGGATCTCCAATGGGTGAATAACCTACTTAAATTAACTCTGGAATGGGATTTAGCTTTAAGTCTACATGAAAATGAATGAGGAGGAGAAAAGGGCGGAAAAGAGCAAGTCAGCACAAAGCTTCAAATAGAGAAACAGAAGTCAGTTTAAGCCATAGTTCTTGATAAGATGACATTAAATTTGACAAGCAAAAATGAAGCTGTGAGGGACAGATGTATTTTCAGTGTTTGAAAATATTCAACATGTGCACTGATTGTACTTCCATCCATCAAGGTTTATTTCGTTTCTCAAATTAAAGATGCCTTGTTATCTCTGACGAAACAAGGTAATAACCTTGAACTACTGAAAAACAGTATGTTGGTCACTTTTTTTCTCAAGTGACGATTCAGACCCTCATATGCTTTGCCCTTCTGCCATCCACTGGGGCTCCTGTTGCCATGGCAACATCCCAAAAATCCTCTTTTGTGTGCAAATTTCAGAACCTCATTATAACCAGGCATCAATTAAGACAGCACCTCTTTTTGGTTCTCCTTTCAATGGAAAACATGATTTGTTGTACAGCTCACTGCAACAGATTGTATACTGTCAAAAGATGGACTAGATGTGCTCCAAAAGCAAAAACTCCTGTGGAAGGCTGAGCACAACAAGCCAGTCATGACCATTTAAGATTCTTAACAGACTCTAGACAGAGCTCAGGGAATTACAGCCACTATCCTGCTTGTACACAGAGACAGCCAAGTATAGAGCAGTTCAGAGAAGTTCACTGCCAACAGCCATCAAAACACTGTCAGCGTGAGAGAGCACACAGCTGGAGAAAAGAGTGTGTTTGAGAAAGAGATAGATGATCTGTAATTGATGTGACGTACAAGTTTGAGAAATTTTAAGAAAAAAAAATTCTGCAAGGAATAGAGTGGATTCAGTTTTGCACTTAGCGTGGAAATTGCATATTGCTGGTTCTCAGATTTGGACCCGGTGTTAAACTGTGTAAAGAAAATCCAATATTAGTTTCTTATGGTTTTATATTACTAGCAGTAATATCAAAAACTGTAGTAATTCTAATATTCTGTTACACAAAAAGGTGATGTAGATGATGTAATTTTTCGTCAAGCCAAACACAGTCAGCATAGCAAACAGTGACACACTGCATATTGGGGCTCGCTGTATACGATTTCTTAAACAATGTAATTTGCTCTTTGCTTGCAAATGAGACAAACCGACAATCCAGCTCACTTCAAAAATGCAAATTTTCAGTCCATTCAGGCTAGAAAGAACAATACTCATCATCATTGTTTTTCTTTTTAACTATTTGTTTAACAAAACTGAAAACAGACAGTGGCAATGGAGATTTTCAACTGATTTATAAATAAGACCAGGAAATTACTTCTCCATTTCAGATTGTCGAATTAAATTTGAGCTTGTGCCACAGTACGAGTTATTGGTGTATACATGACCTATGGGCATCTGTTTTTTTTAATTGACATAATAGTTTTGATTCATAAAAAAGGTTTAAAAAAATGTGTTGTTTGTTTCAATTTTTTCTTGTCAAGCATTACCGAAAAGATATATATGGGTTGTTTTAAGGGATGAGACTACAATTATGATTTTATTGATTAACTGATTTTTGTTTCACAGCAGAGATGGAATGCTTACAGAGGGTATATGTGACACTGAAGACTAAAGAAATTGCTGCTGAAAATTCATTTGATTAAAAATTACCATTACAGGAATAAGTTACAATTTTAAATATATTTAAACTGTTATTTTAATTTATAATAAAAACATTTCAAAATATTACTTTTTTTATCAAATAAAGGTCTTGGTGAGACAAGATAAGACACTTCTCTCAAAAACAGTAAACATAAAACTGTAGGTTAGTGCTATTAAACAGTATACAGCATTCTGAACAGCAGTGAAAATAAACACTTAAGTTAGCGCTGCAGGAATTAGCATGTAGTAAATACACAACCACATGACACAAAGACCCTTCAAAAACACTTGCAGCATTGCCAAGTGCCACCATCCCTTTTGACAGGTGCCAGGGCAGAGCAGCATGCCAGCTGGTGTGTGTGTGTGTGTGTGTGAGTGTGAGTGTGAGTGTGAGCGAGGGTGGCGGGCTGGCAGCGGAGGGTGTGAAAGAGCGAGGGAGGAGCGATGAGAGGAGGAGGGAGGAGAGTACAGCCAGCGCTCTGTTCCCCGGTAATGAAGCGTGAGTGTTGAAAATGAACCCAGATGGGAATAATTGAGGGAGATGGAATCTTCCCCAAGTCGTCAGAAAGATAGAGGACGCAAGAAAGAGTATGAAAAAATATAATGAGTCTGTAATTACAGTGAAAAATGCCTGTTAAAATGTTAATTTCCACCACACTTCAGAGAGCCCTGAAACCCTACAGCTACAGGACCACCAGGAAAATGATTGGTTTATTGCTGTGAGACAAGCAAACTTGGACTTAGCAATTATTAATAATTACACAATGATGTTGGTCTTGTTCTCAAAGCACTCAAAACCTCCAGCGGATGCGAGACATTTAAATGTGGTGATACAACTGCAGGAGGAATATCGGAAGCACATTTTTTCAGTGTCAGGGGACGTGAGTCATGGGAAATGACTACGGTCTTTAGAGAATAGGGCACACATTTGAAGTCTTTCCCCCTGAAAACACCTTAAATAATGAATGTGAACTAATGACTCTCTAATGTCAAATGAAAGAACGTAAACAAGGGAACCAGCCACATGGAGCCAGATAATGAGTTGCTGATTTGATCTAAATCACATTAACACACCAGTTGATGTTTGCAGCTTGAGTCATTTCAGCCCAAATATTTACAAACACCTTTCACACTTGAAATTGAACTTATTTAAAAGTCGTTTCAACCCCGTGTTAGCATCATAATAGGTTATTTGATCCATGTTAGTGTATCAAATGATTCAAAAATAAAAGTTCTGTCATCATTGACTCACATTATCGATACATTTTACATCAAAAATATCTTCTTTTGTGATCCACAGAAGAAAGTAAGTACAGGTTTGGAACAACTTTTCTTCATTTCATTTTTGGGTCCCTAAGCATTTACACAGTATCTACATTTACATACACCCAAATAATCCATTTATAATCTGAATGATGGCTTAAATGAACTAAAATATCTTCATGTAAACACCTCAATCCAATCAACTGAGCTCAAGCCACATGAAATTTCAATCAACTGCCACATTTATGGTTCATAACAGAACTTCACGAATCTGAAATTGGATTGGATTGATTCTGACAATTAGTCCATGTGAACATACCTAGTTTTCAAGAACCTCTACATTTAGCTTAACTGTGCTTTATATCCCAGGGTTAAAAACAGCGCTAACCCTCTTTCTACATTACAGGTGTGAAATGTTGCTTAACTCGAGGTTAAAAGTGGTCATAATCTGCAGGTTAAGACTGAGTTAAGCGTAGCGTGAAAAGCCCATTAGCAATTACCAAATTGCCACTTTTAAAAGCAATTTTGCTAACATTTTGTCATTAGCCATTGTGAGCTAAAGCAGCCTACTAAATAACAATGTGAAGTTAATATGCTCTCTGAGGGTTTCACGGCATCAAGCGATGTCCTGCAGGACATTTCTCTCTGGGATAATGCTCTTATCCGCTTGTTTGTTTTGCCTGTTCTGTTTCTCATGCTGAAGCTAATCTTAAACTTTGACTTCTCTCCCATATCATACACAATGACGTCAGTAAACAGGGTCTCAATTCTCAGATAATCAGAGCTCATACTGTTGCAACATGATAAAAAAAATTCACCTTTTTGACGAATTTTAGCAATTAGCAGCACTGATGTATCATTTATCATTAGGAACTTTGCCTTTAAATGTCTTTAATGAGTCCAAATTTACTTCTCAGAAAATATTTGCTCTTCTCAGAGGACTCAAATGCTCTGAGGTCATTTCCTGTCATGAAAAATGTGGCTGCAGTGATCTGTGTGAAGCTCTCCTGATTGACAGCAGCAGCTGTGACTCCTGAACTGCAATGCTAAAGAGACGGGAGAATGAAATCTTCTGGGCTACGCTGACCAGTTTAAAACATATGACCTGGATCACTATTGCTCACAGCTGCTTAAATGTGTGCGTCAATGTGAACCTAAGAAGCACTAGAAAATGGCCCATTATGTTAACCACAGGCCTGAAAACACACAGGAAATTATCATTACCTTTAACACTAAGGGAGATTACTGAATAAGCGAAAAGGGATGGTATTATATTCTTCAGCTACTTTACCAATTTGCTTTTCACTGAAGTTCACACAACAGTAATTAACATACTCTTCTGTATTTCTGAACTTTGACTTTCTCTCACAGTAAAAACAAAATATGGTGACACCCAAAGGCAAAACACCAATTGAAAAGGCCAAATCACTGACCACACCCACAGACACACTGGATTTCACTGACCAAGGCCTGTCAGCCTCCAATTAGTCAACCACAAATATGCACCCGCCTTCCCCATCTGTTCCACCCAATCCCAGCGCTCCTCCTTTCATTCTTGTGGTGCAAGCCGGCAATGAGGACAGTATTGGACTTTCCCATCGATACGGGTGGAAATGTAGAGAAACAAGCTTGGGAATGAGCCACATGGGGTTGGAAAGGGCAAAAAAGGGACACCAATGACTGAGTAAAGTTTTGATGATTCAGTTTTCTGCAGGGCAAAAGCCAGTTCCTTCTGCGTAATCTAAGCTATCCAGTTACATAAAAGATAAGTCATACTAACAAGTCATGGCTTAAGCTTACAAGAATGTATGACATATGGTCTAGCGTACACTCCGGGACCAGGGGCCAGTTGCATAAACTGCTTAATCTAGTCTTAAAGGTTAGTCATTTAATATTTTTCTTCAAGACTGGTCATTACTTTTTAAATGGTGACCCATACTCAGAATTCGTGCTCTGCATTTAACCCATCCAAAGTGCACACACACAGCAGTGAACACACACAGCAGTGAACACACACCCGGAGCAGTGGGCAGCCATTTATGCTGCGGCGCCCGGGGAGGAGTTGGGGGTTCGGTGCCTTGGTCATGGGCACCTCGGTCGTGGTATTGCCAGCCCGAGACACAACCTTAGGGTTAGGAGTCAAACTCTCTAACCATTAGGCCATGACTTTGCCATCAGAAGACTAATGCAACAATATTTTACAATATTACTGTTTTTACTGTATTTTTTATCAAAAATGCAGGCTTGGTGAGCATATGAGACTTCTTACCAAAGGTTTTGAATGGTAGTGTACTGTTAATATAAAATTGCTAAGATGGCTTCAAAAGACATGAAGTAACTATAGAATATTCCTACAAAACAACCATCATATACTTTTTTCACAAAAGAAAAAACATCCTCTAAAAATGTCCGGTAAACACCTAGTGACTACAGACTCAGAAAATCCACTCTAGAGTCTGAAGAGCTAAATTTCTATGACAACCAGGAAAGGTACTAGCATTGTTTGAGAGGAAACAGTGCAGGTCTTTTGGCAGCCAAGCTGCTGTGGGGAAGGTTCTGTTGACCTGCGTTAACCCTGCCAACCCATTTAAAATGCTACCGAAATATTGAAGAAACACTGCCAGTGGAAGCTGCATCATGTGCAATGATTCTATAGAAAATAACAGCCTCAACAGGCAAGCTATACTCCAGACACAGATTTCACCCTGTTAGTACTGCGTAGGCCAAAATGGAATCCTATTTAAGCTGCACAGCAATACACAAGTCTCATTATTAGCGCACAATGGGCCATTTGAGATGTTGTGTATGTGTGAGAGGCCAGGCTAAAACGCACAGTGTGTGACTATGGCTCTACAGCCAGCTGTTCCCACACAAAGACGAGAAGCTTTCCAGCACAGCTGGTTTTGGACAACTAAAATGGGTGTGTGCATTTACGTTTGGGGAAAAAGAGGTGTCTGTGTGTGAGTTGCGCAGGTTGAGACAGAAAAAAGAAGGGGTGTGTGCATACATGTGCGTGCTTGAGCTGTGAACTTTGATTAAACACAGCCCACATCTGTGATGAAAAATATATTTATGATATTGTGTAGGTGTTTATGTGCAATCTGGGAATTGGTGCAAGCAATGATGTCTGTGTGAGTTTGAGCTGATGCCATATCTGACTCCACAAGGAGAATAAAGACTATTGAGATCCTAATCCATAGAATCAACACTACTTCTTATGGTTAAAAATGTAATATCTCAGACAGCTACATGGACTAGATCTATAAAAATATATTGTGTGTTTAATATTTAATTCATAGCCTAATTTTCATAATACTAATACACATCACACCCTTTGTCTATGTTTAGGTCATAACATTAGTGCTAGACATAAAATTTTATTATGACAAAGTCTAAAGTGAAACTTTGAAACCAGCTCTAAATAATGTAAAGGGCATAAATCTTCCTCTTAGCCTACAGTTTTTGCAGTGGTTTGAAATAACCTTACTTAACCTGCTTATGCAAAGTCTGCAGAATTAAGAATCACAACTTGACTTAATTGAGCTTGACTTAACCACAATGTTTTATGCATATTCTGATAAGTAAAAGTCTGTTTGTGATTGTCCAAATGAAAATAACTCCTTTATAAAATCACATACATTTGTTTGCTCTTTAAGAATTAGATTTGTTCATTCATTCACTTACATTTATTTTAAGTGTTCATTCATATTTCTGGACAATGAATTGCCATGAATTTTCCCATCACCTTTTGTGATAACTGGATATCAATATTTAAAAATTATTTTGTGTCAGACTGATTTGCTAATAAATCATACAAATCATTTTATGAACAAGTTTAAACGATTTATGGAGAAACCCTATTCTAATTATAATACATTAATTTTAGTAAACCTAATGCATACAAGTTTAAATAAGGAATTAAACCATTAGCCACAGAACCATAAGATCTGGATTAACCACTGAAATGAAATCAAGGGGTTCACTACCTGTTAACATTTGCAAAAAAAAAAAAACCTGTATATTGTACAAAAACACAGGCAAAATCCACATGAATGGCAATCCATCCAACACAGGCACTCTCCAGTCTTCCTCCATTTCCGAGCAGCACCGACCCTCTCTTCATTCCCCAAACACAGCATGTTCATCTCGGGGCTGATACTTGATGCCCTTCTTCAGCCAGGTTACGCCCCGGCTCTGGCGATCCCTGCTAAACCCTTTACAGGCTCAGTTTCTGGGCTAGTGGAGGTAAGAGGGGTGTGGGGGGTCTGCTTGCCTCGGTGACACACTCAAGCTGATCTGTATTCCCTTATGGCTGTTAATCTCAGACTTTGATGCTGTCGGAGGCCGAGTGTGGAACTGGTCTCTAATCAGCTCAAGCGGGCTAATTGGCGGTTAAGCACCTCTGGCAGCTCTAAGTATAGAGCTGTGATGAGAAGTGGAAGCAGTGACCTTGAAGGACCAGTGCACCATCAGGTTTTCACCAGTGTAGAACAACTGAGCCACAGACATACACAATTTGTTACAATATGTACAATGTTCTATATACACTACTCTACTGAATATCATGTATACTGGAGCAAATATTTGCTAGTCCCCATAATGCCTGATTTATGTCACCAGTAGGCTGAATTTAAATTAGTACATTATTTTACTAGATAACACTGCCATTCAAAAGTTTGGGATCAGTAAGAATTTTTTTTAATGGCGTCTCTTTTTTAATATGCTCACCAAGGCTGTCTTTATTTGATCAAAAATACAGAAAAAAAAAACAGTAATATTGTTAAACATTATTTCAATTTCTAATATTGGTTTTCTGATTACAATTTACAATTTAAAATAGCAGTTTCTATTGTAATATGCTTTAAAATAGAATTTATTTCTGTGACGCAAAGCTGAATTTTCATCAACCATTACTCCAGTCTTCAGTGTCACATGAAATCCTGAAAAATCCAGAAAAAAGTATCACAGGTTCTAAAAAAAACTAAAAATTAAATTATAATAAATATGAAGCAACACAATTGTTTCCAACATTGATAAAAAAATCAGGATCATGTGACACTGAAGACTGAAGTAATGGCTGAGGAAAATTCAGCTTTGCTTTACAGGAATAAATTATATTTTAAAGCATATTACAATAAAAACTGCTATTTTAAATTGTAAATTGTATTTTGATCAAAAGTCTTAATGAGCATAAGAAACTTTGTTAAAAATATTAAAAATCTTACTGATCTCAAACTTTTCAATGATAGTGTATATTACAATGTTATAATGTAATCATAATTTTGTTTGAAGTGGCCATTTTCAACCTCACTCTGACCCTTAAAATTAAAAAGTCTATTTTGGCTACTGTACCTTTAAGTCTTCTATATGCAAATCACCTCTATTATGGCTGAATACTAAATAGGTACAAATATGAGTGGTTATAAACCAAATGTTCTCATGGTTATGAAATAAATACCATGAGGATTTCTAAACTATACATTTTCCATAACTGTGGACTGAGTGGACTAGAAAGAGTTCTTTGTGTTGTGGATGATTGAGTCAACATACATTGAACTCTCATTTCAAAAGAGCAAGGAAAATCTTGTTTTCCATGACATGTTCTTTTTAAATGTCAGCTCTTCCTGTGAATGGACTGCATTAAAATGCAACAGAGCTCAGCTTTAGTTCTCCTTCACACTGGTTTGACTTTGATGAACGCCTGAGATGCATGATTGCAGATGTATGATTCTGTATGACCTGAGTTAGCTTTCTTTTACATTAACTATGCATGTGGCATTTGGTAGATAAAGGCGTGTATGCACTGCAGCTATGAGGTCGTATGTTTACATCATAAAGATAGAAGGTACCTGATAAACAGATTAACAAGAGTCAGTGCACTAAGATGATCCAATGAACTGACCCCACCAAGAGGTCATATTTTGGCTGTTTAAGCATGACCCTGTTCACCCCCGAACTAAGGACTGAACACTCTGTGAATATTTTTCTCCCTTTACACTTCAGCTGATTGGCTCAAAGACAAAAATGTCCATGAGCGAAGACAGCAGATTTCAAACCACATATTTCCAGAGAGCGGCAACTGAGCAGCTGCTATTGAAATGCTTGAAAATGTAAATGATTACATTTCTCCAGGAATTATAGACCTCCTCGAACCTCCAAAATGACCAATAAACTAAGTTAACGTCTTCACAAATAAGAAGCGCCAGCAGAGAAAGTTTATTACTGTAATCATAGTAAACATCTCTCTCTCTCTATGCACAGTTTTGTTGAACGCTCCCTAATTCTGGACTGCGCATAACCGAGCTGTTGTGCCTCATTAAGATCAAGACTGAGAGAGTGTGCGCATAGAGCTTAAACAGCAGAAAGACCCCCTGTAGAATCGACATGATCCGCCTGCTTTGTACCCTCACAGTTGCCGCCTACTATGACTAAATGAGAAGTTCAAGCTTCCAGACATTCACTGGGATCGTTTACAGTAACAAAGAAACAGGCTTAATGTTTTGCAACTCTGTATTTGATGCCAAAGGCAAGTTTTATAACAAAGAAGTGAGCCCCTTTGTTATGGTTTTCCCAATACACTACTGACTCCTTAATTAATGCACAAACGCAGCTGTGTGACTGGTGTACTAGTGCTGGGATATCTTCATTAGCATGTCTATTAAAGTGCAGGTCTGCAGGCCCTGCTGAGCAAACAAACTCAGCTGCCATGAGCTCACCTGACTGGAGAAAAATGGAAATAGAGTAAGAGACTTCCCAAGAGGTGGATACAGGTTTCAACATTTACAAACACACCAAGTTTTTGAAAAAGTATTTTAGGTATTTACTGTATTTGTAGGGCTGTGCAAAAAATCGAATACGATTTTCATGCACATCTCTTCAGTAAAGACGCTCCTGTGATTAGTAGTATATCTCCAGCACGTGCGTTAAGATCAGGGTTGCCAGGTTTTCACAATAAATCCTCCCCAGTTGCTTCTCAAAACTAGTCTAAAACTAGCCCAGTCGCGTTTCCAAGAGGTTCCCCGATAAAAATTGCATCCCGGGGTTAAAATATACGTTTTTGGCAGGGTTTCCCTGGTAATATTCGCATTTTAGGGGCTAAATATCACGTTATTGGTATTGGGGTCGCTTCAACCCGAGGTTATGAAAAACAACCGCAGACTTGGCAACACTGGTTCAGGTGGAGCGGCATTTACTACACAGAGCCGTAGTCCACCAACAAGCTACACAAAACCGCTTTGTTTTTCATGTCTGCGGGTTGAAGCGACCCCAGTACCAATAACGTGATATTTAGCCCCTAAAATGTGAATATTACCAGGGCAACCCTGCCAAAAAACTTATATTTTAACCCTGGAATGCAATTTTTATCAGGGAACCTCCTGGAAACGCGATTGGGCTAATTTTGGACTAGTTTTGAGAAGCAACTGGGCAGGATTTGTTGTGAAAACCTGGCAACCCTGATCTTAACGCACGTGCTGGAGATATACTACTAATCACAGGAGCGTCTTTACTGAAGAGATGCGCATGAAAATCGTATTAGATTTTTTGCACAGCCCTATGTATTTGCTAAAAATAGTAAACCGATGAACTATTACAATTTAGAATATATTATTACTATAATGTATAATATATTACTATTTTAAATTGTCAGTGGTTGAAAAACATTTCTTATTATTATCAATGTTGAAAACAGTTGCGCTGCATAATAGTTTTTGCAGAAATCATGAAACTTATTTTCAGGATTCTATATTGAATTGAAAGTTCAAAAGAACAGCATTTATTTAAAACGGTGTTTACTATCACCTTTTATTTATTTAATCTCTAAAAATAAAGTATGCATTTCTTTTAAAAAAAAATCATACTGACCTCAAACCTCCAACTCTTATGAATATTATGAACTATTTTGAACATGAGCATGAGTCATTCAAAATCCATTTCACGTCATTGCATTAACACTCAGTCATTTAAATCCACAATGACATCCACTAAATCCTCTTTAGTACATAAAGCATTGTCCTGTCATTCACTTATAATTACGGCAAGTACTGTTCAAACTGAAGCAGGCTGTGGTCAGGAAGGAGAGACTAGGAGATCAAATCTACAGATTTTGTTGTGGTTGTTTACTCTTCTGATCTGCAGCTTTACTTGAAAGATGATTGCAAAGAGGAGTATATGCATAAGCAATTATCAGGGAGTGAGAGAAAGAGAGAGGCCCATTAGTCAACAAGCTCACAGCTGAATTAAAATTCAAACACAGCACCATTTTATCATTCTGAGGGCTAGTGTGCAGGAATATAAAGCGTTTTGCCTGTTTCAGTATCACTCTGTTTTCTTTCCCTTGTCTTCTGTCTATGTTCTTCCTGTAAGTATGGATGAACACTCACTGCTAGTAAACTACACCAATACACACAATCAATAAAGACTGTGTGCGCAGTGTGCAGTTTATAGTAATGTTCTTCTAGTTCTAGTGCAATTCTAATGCAAGCTGCAAGAGCAAGACACTCATCAATTGTACAATCCACATACCTTTAAGTTGTTCTTTTGTTCGTTTTTTTTTACATAAACCAATATGAGAGCTGTCTCAGATTTGTACCACCTAATGGTGCAGATATAAAAATCACACAAAATAAAAGCTTTCCATTATCAATAACACTGTCAGCCCTGATTACGTTTGTCCATTAATGAAAGTGTTCGATAACACTTTCCAGCTATGGAGACTGTAAGACTGATTATTATTTAACTCATCATGTGATCCCCTATGAGTTGACCTGCTCAAAGTAAAATAAAACCGTTTTTATTAGGCTACTGATATGGATGGAGTTTTCATCTTAGGTGAAAGAATATCATTTTAAACATTCATTCTTCTTCCAAAATACTGGTCCCTTTGTAGGGTCGCAGGGATTCTGAAGCCTATCCCAGCAAATATTATGCATTTACGTGTACATTTTCTAACGAGGGATCAAAAAAAAAAAAAAAAATACAGACTGTACATTTAACTTAATCTTGGCAATAACAATTCTAGATTTATTTCAAGTTCTGTTCACACACAATCTGGAAACGACAAAAATAGATGCACCAACCCAGCAGATTTTTTACACATGCAAATACATAAACAGACAGGCATGCATTTCCCTGAGATCTTTCTCACGCAAGCTGATAGCAGCTCACAGCAGGGCCGGGACAGACTGAAAACATAGAAAAAACGAGAAAATAATAAAACTGGGACAAAACAGAGAAAACAGAGGAGGAAGCATAAAAAAAAGAAAATAGAGGAGTGATGGAAACAGAAAATACTATACAGGTCCTTGAAGGGATACTGAATTTGTCAATTTTAAAAAACGGGGTAAGTGTTACTTGAAGGGGGAAATGAGGGAACTAGAAAGAGAGATATTTTAAGACATATATAGAGCATCTGCACCAGTTCAGTCTGCTAAGATGTGCTCTAGTAACACACATGTCAAACACATCCAGACATACACAGAAAGCAGGATGAAAAATCTAGCAGAAATACTGCTCTCAGTGTGATCTGTGTGTTTTCCAGAATCTAGAATAGCTCATCGAAGCAGGAAGAAAGAGGGAAAGAAACAGAAGACTGTGGGAAACTGAAGAGAAGAGCATTCGCTGATAGCGTTTATTTGCTTACATTGTCTGAATTGTTTTAACTCCTGATTCACTACAAAAATGTCCCAAAATGTCCATTATGCAGGCTGGTTCTGAGTGCTAGGAAGTGGACAGTCATGATTTTGCATATATTGCTGGGACTGCATCCTGACACCTGAATCAGCTATTTTATATGAAAAAAAAACAACAACAACAAAAAAAAAACACTTCTCTGAACAGTTATAATGCTCGTTCATATAACACACACAGTCTACACTAAAGTCACAAGAATTCTTAGGGAACTTAATGTTCTTTAGAAATTAACACTCTGCAGAAAGCTGCTGTAAATTCTAAGTAAGAATGATTAATAAGCGTGCTTGTAGTAATCATTTACAACCAGCCATGTCACCCTCCCATGCTGAAACACCAGCCTAGCAGTTTAGTGGCAAACTACGTTTAAATTGCATTTTTGCTTTGCAGAAGGAGGTCAGTGAGCTATAAGGCAAAAGGCCCCTGAGGAACATACTCCGTTTAAACTCATAACATAGTCTGCTTGTGTGTTATTTTGGTGTTTTGAGTGTGTGGACCCCCCTATGCTCAAAGCTACCACCTCCAGATAAAGCACACAGAGCCACTGACACACACAAAGAGCAGTGCACATTAAAAACCTGCACACACAAGGCCCACATGCTGCCCTCTCTCCCACTACTACAACAGAATACTGCTGTCTAACTCGTGTATGAAAACATAGCTTTGACATGAATATTTAATAGCTCAAATAAAAATATCCCTCACAAAAGCACTGTCTCCAACACAATAAATATCTGCCTTTTCTGAGAATGCACCTCCCTGACATATACACATACATATACATAAAGAGCAGGTATATTTAAAAGTGGTTTACCTCTTAACTACTATGACTATTCACAACAACAGCAAAAAAGATTTTAGTTTACACTGAACCATGCATTCCAGCAGACCTTTATCCTTATTTCAGTAAATGAAATAAAATAAATCTTTGATTAGACTGAACTCACTTTTTAAATTAAAAGAGCTAAATTGATCCTCTGGTTGAAAACACCATTTTAGGCCTTAAAATTGTTACAGCAACTGATTCCACCACACACACAAACATATGAGCAGGCACTCATGAATACACCCTTCCATATGGGCAATGTGAGTGTGAGTGAAGCTGAGGATTCAGCAGTGCTCCAGTGTGATGAACACATTGGCATTTCAACCTCTCAGACTGGCAGCCACAGTGACAGGACTGCTTCACTCAGCCATGCAGCCTATAATAGTGAAATTTCTCCCATCCATCTCTCTGTCTCTGTCCCAAACCATCTACGCTTCTTGTCATTCTCTGGTCTGTGCAGATAAATGGCACTGTCAAAACAAACACTACACACAGTCCAGCTTGACAGTAAACAGTCTTGCTGCGGAGTCTCCCATGACTTCACATGATGGTCTAAGAGGCAATTATTTGAAATAAGTTGAAATAAATGCTTAATAAAGCGGTTACATACACAATGAAGATACCGTATAAAATATAATCAAAATGGAACTGTAACAGGAAATCTACAAATATAGTCTAAAGCTGTGATTTCTCAAGGGGCAATATGTTAGCTGCATCTCTGAAGACAATTGCGAGGAAGGAAAGGCATCTCTTCAGCAAATATTGATTCACTAAATGCGATTCGACTGCAGCAGCAGCTAGCAGGCCTGAACTGAATCCTGCACATCATGACAATCCACCAAACATTCTCACATTGATCTTCATTGATTAAATTCCTGAGAGAAAACACCACATTGAGGGTCACGAACAAAATGATTTAAAACAATCCAAGAAATCTTCAAAGCGAAAAGAGCAAGCTGTCTCTGCATCTAATCGTCTCTTCAAACCTGACCTTTTCTGCATCAGACTGCCAGTGGTTTAACACGGTCCTGACTATGAATCCTCACAACAACACACTGACTCAGTGACTAGAGCAAAAAAGTGAAACAGAAAGGAGAGGGAATAAAGGTTGGTTGGAGGAGTGTGTTTCTGATACTGTGTGGAAAGATCATGTGCTAATTTTGAGAGCTCTGTAAATTTACAGGAGTGTGCAGATTTATATGACTTTAATAGATGTAACATGATAAGAAGGAAAACACATTACTGATTGGAAGTCCGGCCATTTCCAGGAATCTATTCAGTGTGTGTCAAAGTTCCTGCTCCAAAAAATGATTCGATGGTTCTTTTATATAATAGGCTATTACATAACCTAAAATGTTTTAATAAAGTCATGTAAAGGAACAGCTTGGATCACTTTTGAACAAATCAAACCAGTTGAACTGACTCAATAAAAAAAAAAAAAAAAAACAGATTCAAAAGAGTGATTTGTTTGATTTGAACCAGCTCAATTAACTCGCTGAAAATATCAGATTCAAAAGTGATTTCTTTACAAATTGAAATTCAATAATCAGCAGGGACACCTCATAAATATGTGTACGTCAACACTATACTGACTATGGGTTTAACAGCTTATGCTCTCTCAGCCATGAACTGTGCCAGAAGACTTATAGGGTCTCAACTATGCAGTATATCCTAACATGGTAAACTACAACAGTAGTTCTCGGGTTCCATTACAAACCCTCTAAAAAAAAACACACAAGAAAAGAAAATTTTGCAATGGGCTCAACAGAGCATCCTCCTTAAATTGATTTTTTTTTTTTCTGGAAAACTCCCCTCCCATTACAGAGTTCAGTTACCTCAGTACAGTAGAATCATTGTTTCAAGAATAATGATTTTCTACCACAATCCATCCTGTGCAATCATTAAAACAATTTAAATGGAATGTTATTTAATAATATGAATTGCCATTGTTCTGTTTTGGCAATGCATGCTGCTGCATCTTGTCATTATGGCAAATTTACAGCCATTATTTATGGTCAACACAATATCTTAATTGGAAAATGATTAAATTAAAAGTTAATCAACATTTTAAAACAACAAAAGAGCTAAGGGCTAAATTCCTCAACAACAACAGCACACCAAAAGAAAATATAGTGAGTACAGCAGGGTAAAATGACAAGCCTCCTCCGCGCATCATCTCGTGAATGCAGGTACTGAGTGCGCGTGGGTATCTGACCTTGCTGCACGCGCACCTGCACACAAACGCGCAGCGTTAGCTGAGATAACAACATAACATCCGTTACACAGATGCATTAACATCACAATAGAGTGTATTTACGCCATAAGCCACATTTATAACACAAACCCTAACAGTACCGGCGAAATACGCCATCGTGGTCACACCAAGAAATCAAATCTCTAAGTGTGAACGTGATCACTTACTCGCTGATTCTTCGTATTATTCATGTTTGAAGAGTCGCTCGAAGAAGCTGAAACTCCGAAATCACCACGCGGTCTTACGCAATCCAGCCCATTCACTGCAACTCTGAAGTGATCAAGTGATCAAATGGCCATTCCTCCGCAATAAACAGTACGTGACTGTGTCACAGCGTTAGAATGAATGCTTGCCCGGGACCGTCGGTGTTTGACACGGTCATCTGGCCGTGCTCATCCCTCAGCTGTCATCGCAAGCCGCTCTCTCTCTCTCTCTTCAGTCCAGAGGGGGTCACACGAGCTGCGGTGAGTGAGAGCCAACCAGTGGGGCTGGAGAGGAGGCGGCGGTGCTGCTGACTTCTGTAGGGTTTACAGTCTCGGCCCGGTAGGTGTATCGAACGACAGCAGGTTTTCCTAGAGAGCATGTAAACAAAGATACAAATACATCCCGCGCGGCCTCGTGGAACACAAAGCTGTCAGTCTATGCGCCGCTGGACCACAGTAATTTCGGTCTTTCTCCTCGTCTTCGTCCGCTTCAAGTCCACCGTGAATTACATCACCTCTTCAACAATAGCAGTGAGTGCTCGGAATAAGGCGCCTCAGTGGAGCAGGTGGAGAATATGGTTCAGATCAGCACGTGGGTTAAACCAATTAAATCTTTACAAAGCAGCGAGAGTCCAAAGAGACAAAGTTGCCAAAGAGTTCCACGATTAAAGATGCATGTGCAGACTCTTACTTTGATTAAATACAAAACTGCAGATTTACGCAGGGGTTTTCAAACTTTTTGCTGCCACCCTTAACCAATTCAGTTAATGTTGAATGTATAAACTTGTTACAGTAAATGTAATATTATCTTAGAAAATAGTGCAAGCTAAAGATGATTATGACATCTATTTCTTACTGTTGGCCTACAATTTATTAGCTGTCAGTGGGTTAACAAAGCAACCAATCTCATGATTTCTGCCTGATAATAAAAAACATGAATCCAGTTTTTTTTAATTCTTAAAAACATTGTTCAACCTTTTATTCTCTGAAAGGTTACACAGATCCCATCACCGTTTTGAAGACCCCTGTCAAAATGAATTTAAAATAAGACATTACTGGTTCTTGAACAATTTGAATACAATTTATTGTATTTTGTACATTGTACTTTGATTACAATCTGATAACACACCACCATTCATCATAGTACTACTTTGTAAGGATTAACTAACATTAAACAAGCTATTTTATATGCAGACATTCTTAGTAGACTTCATGATACAGTGCATTAAAACAACAGGGGCATATGGTTAAACAGTTTTACAAAAGGCTACAAAAACAAGTCTACAGTATGACTTTGTATGTCAAACAGAATCCATTTATTTCATTAACTTCCAATAATACTATTATACCCCCCACTATCTAATAAAATAATAATAACAAATTGAGAGCTTTCATTATCTTGTGACTTTCTTAAAACAAGCAACCCTATAATAATGATAACAATCACAGCTCATCCAACTTCGCCACCCAATTCAGAAGCATTTTCACCAACCCTATTGTGTTTCACACAATTTAATTTACTTGAATCACACGAAGGCCTAGTGCTTGCTCAGGGTGGACTGAAGCCAGGACTATGACAGACATGCTCTTAGATTCATTAAGCCACTTCAGATGGCTGTTCCAGGGGGCACAGCGGGTCGTATTCACCCAGGTGGAAAATAGGTGAAGAGTGAGCCAGCACAATGAAGATGAATGCCAAAAGGCCCTGTGTGCTGTTGGTGGCTTTTGTAGGACACACTGTCTGATGTAATTGAATAATACAATCAAAAGCACACAGTAAGGATGGAGTAATGCTGAATTATATAACAAATGTATAGTTATATAACAAAATATTTCAACCCAGGCTCATTAGAACTACTGTTTCCAGCTAAAATGAACACTAGAGGCAGTAAAACACCAACTTAACCAATACATTTTCATATTTGAATCACAAAACTAGCTCAATGTATGGCTTTTCAGATATAGTAAACTTGCTTGGTAACTCACCTGATACAGCATTGCACTAGCTGGGGTATAAGTCCCGTGAAACACAAGTCAAACTATTCCACAAAAGAGCCCAAAGCCTCGTAAAAGCAAGCTCAAGTGGCATGGTTGATTCATTAAATGTGTTTTTTTCTCTCATGTTTGCTTAAGTTAACCCAATTGGTTTAGTTTGTGCAGCAGGTAGATTAACTTCCAACACAACAGAGCATTAATATTTTACAGCCACTCACCGAGCATTCATTTTTTTAACTGCCATGATACATACAACAACTAACGTAATATACTGCTACATTGACATGAACTGTTTTGAAGAAAATTAAACATGCTATTCAGCGCCAGTCACTGGACAGTTCACTTTAAATGTGCAATGAAACGTGCTACAAACAACACAATATCATTTTGCAGAAATGTACCCACAGGCATGTTTTTTTCATGACACTGGGCTGTTTAATAAACCTGCATATGCAAATTATCCTTTGGTGTACGGATCACCTGAAAAAGTAGGTTTTGCAGCAACAGAGCCAGTCAAGTATTTACATTAAGCCTGGCTTGAAATATTTGGATACTTTTGTGGTGATTTAGGAGAAATATACAAGTCAAAGAAAGAAAGAAGAAGAAAAAAGTGTCATTTTGAATAAGTGTAAAGGATATGAGGTAATAAGCTGTGTGGATTTATGGAAGAGTGAGTAAACAAGAAAGGGGAAACAAAGGAAAGGAAGCGAGTTACAGTAGGGAATTGTCTTCCACAAATCGATAAACATGGTGAGAAACAAGCAAAGATGAAAGAAAGCTTTATAGTGGAAAGAGGATTTTTGACCCTACACCATTTCACACACATCCTTAGGATGTTCTATAAGTGCCCACAGGCTGTTACATATGTCAACACCCATGTGGAAACTCATATCTAGCAGTTAGGGAATGATTTCATAACAGTGCAGAAATAAGATCTGTTCAACAACAGCTGCACCAACTGTCACAGACAGTATTATTGGTCACAAGGAGCAAGAGAATGTGTCAGGGCCATCATAGAGTAAAATTAGCCTTGTGTTAATACGTGTACTCCTGTGGATTTGAAAGAAAGACCAAAAGACAAGGAAAGGGGGTGGGAGACCAACTGAGACAGGAAGCCGTATGTTGTGGAATGTGAGAGCATTATGTATTTGTGAGCAAAAGTAAACATCCAGAGGACAGTGAGACTGAAATTCCCGACGTCAGTGCATAGGACAAAAAGTCACTGAGTGGCCTGCTGGGATACAGCTAGAGACAAACACAACAACAGATATTGACAGTATCAATGGCAAGCTAAAGTAAAAGATATTTAATACTTAAATCTATTGGTTCATGTCACTTAAAGTTGTATAAAAATAAACACATTTGAAATTATCTCACTTGCCCAACTCTTTTAAATCTAGCAAGAGTCTAACAGGTTTGGTGTTTATTCTCCTTAACCATCCTCTGTAAATCTCCCTTATTGGCTTGTGATTTCTGATTTCTACCATTTTACTTTCTCATTGGATGGAATGTTTTTTTGTTTTTTTCCCAAGCAAACAAAATCTTGTTTCCTATCTGAGGCGTGTTGACCTTGTGTCTGAAGTTTGTTTCCTTCCTCACCATATACAGCACTTTCAAAACATTGCCTCTTGTTAAGTACAGACTTGTTATATTCAGACTGGTCCTGATGTCACAGGTGCATTGTACTGTATGCCACATTGCAACATTGTTGTTGTTCTACCAATAAATTCTGAGAGAAATATACAGCTAGCATTTCTGCCCTCAGGAGGGGCTGTGCATTGAGGCAGGAAATGAGCAAAGTGGTTTGGAAGTTGACCACATGCCACAACAAAAGCAGCACAACATGAGAAATTTTAAATCTTCCCTATTTCATCACAGACGGAAAGGAAAGAAATCCCCAATGGCAATATATTCTCGTAAACCTGGCATATCCAAACATACATATCACAATTTTTTTTGTATAGATATACACAAACCAATAACATTTGATGTCTCTATATGCAAATCCATATGCTGTGACATTCATTGTGTCCTTTTGCTGACATTTGTTACATTTTACCTGTATTACTCATAAAGTAACTGAGCAGTTATAAATTGGTGATATTGCTGAAAAAAAAACATAGCTAAAAGCATCAGATGAAATACTGTAGAGCTGAAAACACACGCTGATGACGGTGGTGTTAAATCAGTGGATTTACTAAAAGGCTTTTGGAAATATTGATTTTTGCATTATTGCAACAAGCCCAGCAACAACTCTACAGTTAGACGATTGAAAGCTCAATATTGATTAAAATCAAACAACAACAAAAAAAGTTAAGTAATATTTTTTTCCTATTGTGTTTCCAGTGCTATGCTCCATTCAGAACTGAACTAAGTCTTTTAAATTAAAATTAAATTCCTAACTTTGAATTGTGGTGGCAAACAGGATGCAGAATTAGAACTCTAAATTTAAGGAAGCAGAATTGCAATCAATTCATTTCATTCCATTGCTAACAGAAATTCATATAAATGTATATTAACTTGAAAAGCGCAGTTTGTCAGGACATGCTTTAAATGCTGGCTTTAATGGACAGAGAATGATACATAGAATGATGAAACTATATACAATGACAGAACTATAGATAGATAGCATGTGAAGTGGTTTGTCAAACAAAGGGTTAATCTATAGCATTGATGCCAGCTCATCCCATCCCAGCTCAAGACTAGCCATCCCCATCCCTTAACCAATGGGAGACAGCGCACAGTTCCTACAGTTTCTACACAGCAGCACAGTAAGCTGGATTAACCTAAAGGATTCTTGATCACAACAAGATTACATACATACACGTTCTGTTTTCATGCATGGCTCATTTTATCTGCTTATTGACAGAGACACATTATTTACTGATCAGCTGACCAAAGATCAGTTTCCAAGAAAGGATAAAAAAAGGTTACAAACGTATCTAGAATATCTTGATAAGTTAATAAGGGTTGTTGGCCCTCTGCAGTGTCTTAAAGGGACAGTTCACCCAAAAATGAAAACTCTGTCATCATTTACTTACCCTTGTGTCATTCCAAACATGACTGACTTCTGTGAAACAAAAAATAAGATATTTTGGAAGACAAACAGTAAGGATTCCAATTGATTTCTACTGAATGGAAAAAAGGAAGTCAATCGGAACCAAAACAGTTTGGTAACCCACATTCTTCAAAATATCTTCTTTTTTCGTTTCACAGAAAAAGGGTCATACGGGCTTGTAATGACACGAGGGTGAGTAAATGATTATTGTGAGTATTTCTGGATGAACTATCAATTTAAACAAGCTGTACTCAGCTCATTTAATGCAGATTTATTAAGAAAGTGATTTAACACCCTGCAGATCTACTGGTATTTATAGTAGCTGATAATACTGTAATCTTTTTGAGCACACTGGTGGTAAACCAAGACCCATAACTGGACTCAAGTGTATAGTAAAGAGTCTACTTTAAACACACTCATAAAAACTTCAATTAAACATAATTAAGATAATGGTTATTCCAGCGAAGACCCCAAACTACAAAGCTTTACAAAAACAAAGCAGCCCCATGTGCTTCATCTGCTTCAGCCCTGCAGCAAAACTCATTTTACAAAGGCTGCCCTCTTGCCAGACCTTGACCCTTCTCCAGTTTAACTATGAACTATGAAGAATGACATCAGGGGTTTGTACCAGTGACATCAGCAGACGAAAACAGAAACAGACAGCTTGTGTTTCTTAACACCTTCGTCAGCCCACGTGAACCTCAGCAACTGCCACTACATGGATAGCAGGAGTCAGACACTGCTTAACTGTTCACACAAGGAAAATATATTTCCACTGGTGGAGCCATAAATCTAAAAGAAAGGTTCAGCGATGATGCAAGCAGAGAATTGTAGCTCATCTATTTCATAGGTACTGACAGATGCCTAAGCACTAAATCATGAAAAAGGTGCCACTTCACTGCAGGGAGGTTAAAGGAGGAGAGATCTGAAATTAAGGGTTTGTGAAATTGAAGAACAGGTCAAAGTTTTGCAATATGCACATAAATCATATTTTAATAAAAATGAATGAGTACTATATAAATGTCTTCACCTATCTGGGCAGCAGCTCCACATAATGCAATTCTGTATCACTCTGAGGGAACATAATGACCTGCTAATAAAGGTCAATCCCAGGTTTTTGTGTGCATTTTTTGTAAAGTTTATGAATGTGATTCTACAAATCTGCAAATCTACCATTTGAGAATTGATTTAAATGTATTAGAATGTATGTATTTATTGCTTTTTCGAGTACAGAATCAAAAATTGTATAGAAGGTCATATAAGAGCTCATGGCTCATAAACCTGAAGTTTGAATCTGGGCTTAGTCATGTTCCAAGTGGCTGACAGATATATTGGCTGATATTTGGCATTTTTAAATTAACAGCATTGGCAGATAAGTGTTTTTTGTTGTTGTTGTTAGAATTTATTTATTTGATTTTTTCCACCAAAATGATTCATTTTCAAATTATTTCAAATTATTTTAGTTTATATTTAGCTATATAATAAATTAATTAGTGCTGTCAAACTATTAATCACGATTAATCGCATTCAAAATAAAAGTTTGGTTTACATAATAAATGAGTGCACTGTGTATATTTATTAAGTATTTATAAATACAAACACATGCACGTATATATTTAAGAAAAATATGTTGTTTATATATTAAATATATTAATATTTAATATAAATATATAAATGTATATATATGTAAATATTTTCAAAATATATACTGTATGTGTGTTTATTATATATACATAATAAATAAACAGTACACGTACATTTTATTATTTTGGATGCGATTAATCATGATTAACCGTTTGACAACATTAAAATTAATATACTTTTAATTGCAGTAACTGGTATTTTTGTGCCATTTACTAATTTAAATTAAATTGTGTGATATCGTATTTTTTAGCTTTATATCGGCCAGTGGCTACCAAGCTATCTATATATCAGCATTTGCCATCAAAAAACTACTGTATATTCCCCCTCACTCTCTCCATCATTTTCCTGGATGAAAAGTCTAAAAATAAATCTAAAGAGCACCCCCAAAATAAAGTGCTAATAAAAGGTCTACTAAATCAATTTTATCCCCAACATTAAAATGTACTGGCTGTGCTGAAAATGAGCAATAAATTGAACACGAGTATCCAGACAGACCGCACATCATCTGCAGAGCCCCGGAGCAGAGAGTACCAGGAGAACGAGGGCTTCTCTTCAGCTGTATCTGATAAGCTAAACACCCAACACTTCAATAGTCATATCCCTGGAGCCCGGCCAGATGGTTCCCGTCAAACTGTGCTAAGGATGAACAAACAGTGTAAAGTACATTATCTCATCCGTGTTGATTGAAGCTTTTGAGAAGCAACAGCAGTAAATTAGAGTTCTCTAGAGAGCGGAGGTGTGTCCTGCTGTTCCATTCACCCCGCTGTCCAAAACTACCAACTTGATGCTCAATTCAATTACACAGCCAAGCAGGCTCTATTCGCTTCCTCTGCAGGTGGCTAAAAGGATAGGTCACTGCATAAACACCTACAGTACATTACAGAACAGCAAGAACTCACTGAAAGATTGATGAAAAATGTCACTCATTCTATCACAACATAAAACTTTTGTTGGGGGGGTGGAAAGTGAGTAAAATTACAGCGAGTGGTTTGTCCTTAGGTTTTGTTTATCTTGAGTTTCTTTCAGCATATAGAGCAGCTGACTGCGCACTGCCGGAGGACCCTAACAGCGCTGCTTTCATTTCCAAACTCAGTCCTCCTGATACCATGAAGGAAAGTCTAGAAACAGCAGCCAGATTCAGGCTAATTTAGCTTTTCTGCAGGCATACACAAAACTAAAAACAAACTAATGTTGAAAAGCAGTGAAATGTGAGCTAGATTTTTATAATACATTTATATAATATCTTTTTATAATAAATAAATAATTTATAAAATGTATAAAAATAGTTTGTAGATTTTTATTATTATACAGAAATATAATACAACTATTTGATAATATTAATAATATATGTATACAAATTTGACCTCAAAGCCTGTTCACATCAACACGTACGATTTCAGCATGCAATGTCTGTTTAGACAAATGTGAAAAGAATCAGCAGATAGGCTGAATGAAAATGTAAATACACTCTCTGACAACAGGTGGTGCTTAAAAACCCCACAAATGTCAGTAATGCACAACTTTACTTTTTCTGACACTCACCTGTTATAGAGAAGAAAGGAAGTCAAACTGATTTTTCCTATTTTTAAAACACTGTTCTGATTTTTGTATTTGAAATGGTGTTTTGGTTTAATTCGTTATATGATCAAATAACACAAAAACAAGTGTAGAGAGACAAGAAAACAGGTTCTGGATTTGTCTTCTATAGTTAAAAATAGTTTAGACCACCTTTCTGCAAAAAAAAAAAAAAAAAAAAAAATAAATAAGTGACATTGACGGCAAGCAAATGTTTGTGTCAAACAGATCAATTCAAATGAAAATGTTTTTTGCACTGCATTTTCACAATGATCATTCATCTTTGTATAAATAGGCCTTAAGAGTGCAAATAACCTTAACATATTTTTTTCACAGTCCTCTGTGAGAGAGACAACACACACAGACCCATGACTGATGCGTTATGATGTATTGATATGAAAAGTCTTGTCAGGGAAATTGGATAGATGGAAAATCTTATGCAGAAACATATGCCCATTAACTGAATTCTGACTCAACAGATTCAGCAGGTCTTATCTTAGAGAAATGAGGCTCATTTTCTAAAAGCATAACATCTAGAATGCCTGAGCAGGGCAGGCAAGATGGGATAAAGTAATAAAGTATGGGGCCAGGGTGAGAGCTGGCGGTCTCCACTAACACACTGGATGCTGGGAGGTGTTTTCCAAAGGAAGCTGGCTCGAGTCGAGACGTTTGGCTGGTTCCTGCACACAGAGTGTCTATTTCAGCCCTGTTCCTGACTACACCAGGGTCCAGGCCAGGAACGATAGAGGCTGCACTGAGGCGTGGGTGACCAACTACAATGCCCTCTTTCACTACCAGCCTATGCCCTCCTCCTAATACCCCACCCAGCTTGGAGGGCATGAGGAGTGGCAGAGCCTTGCAGATGCAGGGCCTAGTCACGAAAAAGTAGTTACACTGAGGCTCCTTGAAACCAAGAATGTATGTTCAAAATGGAGTTATTTGCAAAGAAGTTAAGCATACAGTAGTGGTCAAATATGTACTTTCACTCCATTTCTTAACATACATTTTGGTTCCTTGCCACTGTTGAATTTGGCTTGCTTGGCTTGGGTTTAAAAGACTTAACATTTAGTAATGTCATTTGACTTGTGATTTGACTGCACTGACACTATCGGCTGAAAGCAAAACTTAAGCTTCATGAAGACACCTCTATTCTGTGGAGCTGCTTTATAGCTGAATTCAATTCATTTCATTATGGATGAACTTTGCAACACTGACACTGGTATTGAACTGATTTGAATCATCAATGAACTGAATACTGACACTATTACTTTTTAGAGCTGCTTCACAGCAGAATTTGAATTTGTCTCATATTCGTACTTTGTATCGAGTTATTTTCTCTGTTTATTTGCTAAAGCTGCTGAAACAATCTGTATTGTGTAAAGCGCTATATAAATAAAAATGTGACTTTACTTGACACAATCCAGTAAAGACGTTTGTTAGTGTATAACACTGAATTACTGAATTGACAAAGCTACTCTGGGATTCACCCAAAAACTAAAACTCGGTCATTACTTTCTGTCATGTCGCTGCAAACCTGTAAGACCTTTGTTCATCTTCGGAACACAAAATAAGGTATTTTTGATGAAATACGAGAGCTTTCTGACCCTGCACAGACAGCAACGCAACTACCACGTTCAAGGTCCAGTAAGGTAGTAAGGACGTCATTAAAATAGTCCATGTGACATCAGTAGTTGAACCTTAATTTTATGAAGCTACGAGAAAAAAATTTGTGCACAAAAAAAAAAAACTAAAATAACGGCTTTATTCCAAAATTTATTATCTTCCGTGTTAGTCTTTGACGTGCGTTCACGACAGTACCGCAATGCATGCGTGTGATGCTAATGTAGAATATCCATCTCTCGTAGTTCATCATCTGTATATTCTGGTTCAAATAAGTAAGAATGGGCTGAAAATGTCAAGTTATCGTCTCTGTCGAAATCTGCAAACATTTTCACGAAGTCTGTTTTATGTACACGTGCATCTTCCTCTGCTTGTAAACAAGTCACAACGCATCCGGGTTATTTATTTATTAACCTCCTGTGTCAGGTTGAACCACTGATGTCACATGGACTATTTTAAAGATGTCCTTACTTCCTTTCTGTGCCTTGAATTTGTCAGTTGCATTGCTGTCTATGGAGGGTCAGAAAGCTCTCGGATTTCTTCAAAAATATCTTAATTTGTGTTATGAAAACGAAAAAAAGTTTTATGGGTTGGGAATGACATGAGGGTGAGTAACTAATAACAGAATTTTCATTTTTGGGTGAACTAACCTTTTTAAATACTTCACCAGCTGAACCAACAGCATGAACGGAATACTTTGCTTTTACTATGGATGAATGGGGACACGATGCAGTAAATGGCTGTGGCATGCACACATTGATGACCTCTAACCTTATGAACCCTGAAGAGAGCCATGTCTGGGTTGGGCTGACCACTCGAGTTCCTCTCAACAAAAGGCTAAACTAAACTCAGCATTCCAAAGGCATATTTAAGATCTCTTGTGGATGTTAGAACAAAGAAAAGGTTGATGCAATTAAATTTCATACCTAAACTGCCCAAACTGACACCTGTACCTGTTTAATTATGGAGATTATCTGAGGTGGATTCAGGTCACGCTGCAGGTTCTAGGTGAGGTGAGAGGTCTGCCCTTTCCCAAGCATTTCATCATGCTCTTGGCTGGAGTTCAAAGGCCCACAGGACATCATGGGTGGAGGCCAGAGTTATGAGGTCCTTTTTCCTTGTGCTAGCACAATAACATTCTACTGGGTCATTTTAGTTGCGCAACATACCATAAGAAATTAACAGAAGCAGCAGCCATCACCCCTGCTGGGCTGGACACACAAAGGCCACACTGATCCACCTGAGGGGAGGAACCCTGGTAAACACACTGCTGGTAGAATATAGAGAGACCTCTGTATCTGCTACAGATCCCTGTAAATAAGCTGTGTGAATGGAAAGAGAAATCACCAAATCCATGGAACTTCTTCAGTTCATGTTATTGGCTCATTTCACAGAACAAAACGACTGTGAACTGAAGAGATACAAAGATCACATTGTTGCCCTATATCATTATGTCCTTGAGCACAACTGTGAGACTTTCGACTAGAAGAAGAGCACAATGCATTGCTACATCCTTGCTACATGGCAAAAAAAAAAAAAAAAGATAAAACATGTTATTATGTTTATTTAACCAATATGATCATACAATCATACACTACCGTTCAAAGGTTTGGATCTCTAAATCTCCTATGCTCACCAATGCTGTGTTTATTTGATAGTAAAAATAGTAATATTGTAGAATATCATTACAATTTCAAGAACTATTTTCTATTTCAGTATAATATAATTTTCAATATAATTCAATATAAAATGTAATTGATTCCTGTGATGGCAAAGCCAAATTTTCAGCAGCCATTTCTCAGGCCCTCAGTGTTACATGATCCTTCAAAAATCATAATAATATGCTGTTATGATGCTCTTTAAATATTTCTTATTATTATCAGTTGAAAACAGTTGTACTGCTTAATATTTTTGGGGAAACTGAAACTTTGTTCATCATTTTTAGCATTTATTTTAAAAAGGAATCTTTTGTAATATCACAAAAAAAAATCACTTTTGATCAGTTTAATGCATCCTAGAATTAATGTTTTCTTGCACCAAAGTTTCCCATAATGCTGGTGAGGAGGGAGTGGCATTAAACGTGACATTTATCTCTTTTCTGACTGATGTAATTCATTTCTCTCTATTTTTCCCCATTTATCAAGTTGTAGAAATACAATAGCAGATTGAACACAAAAATAATATTTGCTATGGTGTGAAAAGAGTCCATAATGATAATATTGGTTGTGCCAGCATTACTGCTGTGGGACTAGTCTGGACGCTCAAACAAACAGAAAAATGTTTTCATAGTGCTACAGAGCCACAGAGTTACACTTTTCAGGGAAATCAGCCTACAAATGGCTTATTTATAACTGTCTCTGCTTATTAAGGTGGATACAGTATTTTTAACATAGAAAATAATATATAGTGTACCATCAGCAAGCTAAATATAGAGAAAGTGACACAATAACCCATCAGCCCTCAGGCAGGGACTGGAGAGCAAAAGCAAACCACAACATTAAGCACTACCTGAGGGAGCAATCACTCCTCACAAAAGCACTTCCATATCTACAGCATGCTATTGTCTGTGCGGTCAGGCAGTGAGGGTCAAGCAGAGATGACATCATACCAGCCAATCATGCTCATTAAGCCCAGTATTTCCTGTTCCCATCACCCAAAACTACAAGCAGGCTATGAATCACAGCTTTGCAGCAACAAAAGGTTGTGAGTGACGACACCGGGAAGGTGTTCGTCTGGTTTTCAGGAGAGACAGCGACATCGTAAAGGAAGGACACAGAGAGGAATGTTCATGAAGTGCCAAGAATGTGGCTGCCTCGATTCTGAAATGGACTTGTTAAAACTTGAAAAGACTGACTGTCACTGCTAGCGCAAACAGTAGTCCCCAGTCATTCAGAAAACCACAGGTTCCTGTCTCTGCAGCACTGGAGAATATATCAACCCCTTGTGCAAACACTGGCTAAGCAAAATCATTTAGCATTTATGCTGTCAGACAGCCCAGAAAAATTTTCCTCCTTAAATTAATCTTTAAAACAACAAAGAAGACCAAAACCTCTTACTGTCATTCCTACAGTTTTTCTTTTTCAATATCTTGTGCTGTGAACATTACTGCCCTCGTCCCATCTGTAACCAGTTCAATTGTAAGCTATACATAACTTGTGATGCCACTGTAACCAACCCCAATGATAAATTAAACATTTTATATGCTAATATATATATATATATATATATATATATATTATATATATATATATATATATATATATATATATATATATATATATATATATATATATATATTATTATTTTTTTTTTTTAAACATGCAATTATTGTGTTTTCAAGTTCTCCAACCCTAATTTAGAAGGAATCCAAGCTGTCCACAGGAAACAAATTCAACTGCAGTGAACATGATCTTACTAGATCATACAAAGAGTTCATTTTTCATATGAAGATCACATGGATGATTAAATTTAAACATCCATGCTCTTTCAAATTGACACAGGCTTGAAGCTAATTGACTTCTGAGAACTCAAGACTGCCAACTTTGAGATGCATGACCATGAATTATTTAAATGCTCCAGGAATTCATGAAGATGTCCTTCAGCTCAAAGAAGGCGCCTCCATATCCTTTCATTATCACAGGCTACAAATTTCGAGTCACATTACTGGAATACTGAGCACATAATTGGGCTACTCGGTGAGGAGAACAGGCACACTGAAGGAGCGAGGTGTGATCTCAACATGGGTTAGGAGAAGAGCACAGTTTGGTCACCCAGCCCACACCAAACCCCAGAGCTCGGGGGCTGAGGCAGTGTTCAGCATTTCAACCAGTGAGATACTGAACGTTGCTAACACACAACAGCTGCAGGACAAAAAGACGCCTACTTTATTTCATAACCAAAGGAGATTTAAAAAAAAAAAAAGTATGGCATTTGATATGTACTTTGATATTTATCATATAGTTTATCACGTGCCACCTGCTTTCTAGTAGTATTAAATTAAAAATTGACACCATGATCCATCTACTTAGTAAATCAGGATGAAGGGTATGTACCATTAAACTCTAATGTCTTGAAGCAAGAAAGGGGGTTTTGTTTCCACACTTCTGGTAGCTTGACTTGAAAATAATTAGTCCATTCACACCAATAATATCACCAAGTATGCAATTGTTTCCAAAGATAAGGCTAGCCAAATGAAGTCCATGTGGAGGCATTTTGCAAAAGATTAAATTGTATTTTTCTTACTGGTGCTAATGAGTGTAGGCACAGAATAGCAAAGAAATAACAAACCAGGCACAAACTTCCAACAACACACATTCATCGAATGAGACTTTGTCTTGTGTGGCTGCAGCTGCAGATCAGGACCACTGGAGAAACAGTGCAGCTTGATTCTCTGTTTTAAGCATTTACTGACAAGACGAAACACACCAAACTGACACAAACAATCAAAGATATTGTACATCAACATCATTGTAAGAGCAGCTGTATAATACAAGCACTCTCACAGAGTTTAAACACAACCTAACCACACTGGAAAACTGGCAGAGCAAGACAACATTAGAGATCCCTCACACCTCATTACAAAATGCATTTATTTGATCTTCACCTGCAGGCTTTTAAAACTTAACTTTAGGCTGAACTCAGATGTTTAATTATGCAAAGCATTTATTTTAAGTGTGCTATAGACACAGTTTGTATAATTCTGTATTTTATTATCATTTGATTGTTTATCTAAAAAGACTAATAACAATTCAAAACTAGCCTACTTCAGATATACAAGAGCATTTTAAAGTAATTCAAAAGAGGCAAAGAGATCAAGTCAGGTTATGAGAATACCTTTACCTTTAGACTCAGGGCAATCTGACGAATGTATATCATATTGAGATCCTCCAGAATACGAAGTTTCTCCTCCATGTCTGCGATTCTGTCTATGGGCATCATTCAAGAGGAATATCGGCTCCCGATTTAAAGTTCAGACTCCCACTGCTCTTCAAACCGTTAATCTGTCTTGGGTGTTGAGAAACATTTTTGGAAGAAGTAGTATATGAATCACACGATCCAGACTTCAAAACGCATCTAAATCCAATCCAAGAAAATCAGTTTTCACATCGCAGACCAGTTCCATGTTCAGCAGGAGTCATGAGTATGACAGCAAATATAACTGAAGACAACAAAACAGAAAGGCAGAGGAGTAAACCACTCTTTCTCCAAACTCCTCGGCGCGTCCGCGCGTCTCTCTCTCTTCACAACAATAGCCACTGAATCCAGTAATCTAAATGAACGCTCTCTACTGCATGAAAAGCAAAACGACTTTCCTAACCCCCTCAAATCATGTTCTCGTTATCCCGTCTGTATAACTGGTCATTTACACGCAGTTTACAATTGAGTCCCTCTGTACTGATGTGAGTGTGTCGGTGTGCTCTGGTAGGACTTTCCCACAAAAGGGCATCTCACAGTGCGCGTGGACTGACTGTACTGCCTTCATTCAGCTCACAACACTAGCCTCCACTACAGCACAACTACCGGCGACACAAACTACACGCCCTTCATAAACAAATGAACATCTGAAAATCAATTCTTGCAATCGCAAAAGCATAATAAGTATTCACATAATACAGGATGGGGATTTGTGATTCAATACTGTTATCGAAGTTCATTTAAGAAAAAAAAAAATACTAACTGTTGTTGGTGTTATTATCAACAGTCCCCAAATGGGGGGGGGGGGGGGGGCATCCCCCTGGTTGAAAAAGAAGACAAAAAGCACCCCCTTGGTAAAACCACCATCCCCTTTAGATTAATAATGGGTAGCTATTATGTAAAACTTATCAAGCAAATGAAATGTTAAAATTATATGCTTATGATAATTCACAAACTAATCGGAGGCTATACTGTAACAAGCTGCTCACAAGCGGAAGCAAGTTTTTGTCATTTTTCGCGCAAAAGGGTTCAAACGCAACTTTTGAAGTTCTTTAAAAAGAAGACAACAGAAAAGGTATGATTTTTTTTTATGTAATTTAAAGACACTCCCCAAAATTCTGTTATTGTGCTGAATGTGTGACTGTGAGGGATTGATCGAGTCAACCACTTTGTAAAACCCAAACAAAAACACGTCTTGAGAGTCCAAAAGCATTCACTGCTCCATGAAGCCTGTTAGAATACAGCTAGAATGCCCTTATATTTCAAGCAATGAAAGAAAATAAATACCTATGTACGAGTTTTTACGTTTTTATATTCATTGCACAAGCATGTACTTTTCTGAATACCAGCACATGTGCGCGACCACAAATGTACTATTCATTTTATACAACACAGTGCATAGCAACACGGTGTTTCGTTCCTTGAATGAATCAGAACGAATCGAGTGAGCCAGTGATTCAACAGTGCATTCAGATGGACTCAGTTGTTTCGTTTCTAATTGAACGAATCGTTTGATTTGAATGATTCAATAAACTATTTATTAAAACATGGACTTGCTGCCACCTACTGGCGGTTTTATTGTCATCATTATTTATCCATGACAGGCCTAAACCAGACGAGGTGCCAGCACTACCAGCACAAAAACATATTTACCAAAATATTGACCAAAATTCCTCCATTTCAGGCACCAGAGGGAAAAAAAGCTTATAAATAATAGCTCATTTATTAAGGCAATTTTTTTTATTAAATTAAAACTTAAAATTACACAAATTTTGTAATCATTATGTAAAATTAGCTACAGGAACGGTAACATTGCATGGTTAACTTTGCCAGTTTTTGTATGTTTATTTATTATTAATATATGTTTAATATGTATTGATGGAAAATGGCAAATATCACACAAATCAAATGACCTCCTAAGGTTGACAATCAAGACTTTCTAAAGCTTAAAACAGTTTAAAAATCTAAATGTTCTTAAGCATTTGAGCAATTCTATAAGGTTTTGACCCCCATGACTATTTAAAACATCATATTGGACCTGTTACAACACAAATTTAATCCCCTAGTATTTAATGTTTATATATTTTTTGAATTTATTTTAAATATTATTTTAGATGGCTGTAACATTTATGTAATTCTGAGCCATTTCTTTTTCTTTTCTTTTTTAGTGTTTCAGGAATAGAGTCTGCAAGCTGAATATAAGAACATTAACTATAGCAAACAAAGACTCCATCTGTCCTCTCTACAGTGAGAACAGTGCTTTGTCTAAGTAACTGCAGTCTGCCTAATACTTTCCACATAATGATGGCATCCAGCTTCATAAATCCAAGACAATTTGTCATTTTGATTGCCAAGCAGTGTTGTATCGACCATTTCACCCATCAGGTAATACATTTATTGGACTAGACACATTTTATTTTCTACAGAGAATCACTATACTGAAATATATATTTCATAAAGTGGCTTATGCATGTTAGCAGGGTATCAATCTTTAATATATGCTCAATTATTTAAAATGCCACAGTTCAATTTCAGAGTACTCAAAAGATTTCTCTCACTGCAGTGAGTAGTAAAATCAATGAATCAGGGCAAACAGAACTTGCATTTATAGACTTTTTGTGGTCTACAGAAGAATTACTTTCTTTTTCTTTCATTCATTCTCTTTGGATCTTTGTAAACTTTAAAGGGAAAATAGTTGTTATTTAATGATATTCCATAAATGTTATCTAATAGCCATTCCGACTATAAAATAAACACATCTTATCCTGTTGAATTTGTATTAACAGCCCATTCAGTTTCTTCATATTACATATTCATAATCAGTTTCTCTGATGCACGCCAAACCACAATGTTATTGACTCACAGAAAGAAAGTGGTCTGTAGTGGCAACATGATTAAAGCAGAACATGCCTATCAAAATATCCTTCCTAAGCTACACCTATAAATATTCATCAGATGGGTTTCTACTGGCAATTAAGAATAGCAGACAATTTTAATAATAATAAGTCACACATTAATGGATCTTGCATATTCAAATTATCTATAATGCGCCATAACTTACAAATCTTCTCACTCCATAGTCTCTTTTGACTGATACATGGACACGCAATGGGAAACACAGAGACGTGATTCATCATTTTGCTTAAGTCTTGGGAGACAGAAAGAAAAAACAGACACACTAATTTGACTTGACCTGCTGGTTAAACCATGGAAAACCTCAATTACTCAAAGAGAAAAAAAGAAGTTTACTAACCAGTTTAACATGCAAGCAAACAGTTGCTGGTGCAAAACAACAGTAAAGCCTTAATGGAACATGTATACTTGGGGGCAGTCGTGGCCTAATGGATATAGAATCGAACTTGCAACCCAAATGTCATGGGTTTGAGTCTCAGGAATTGTTGGTGGCAGGTGGCAGGAACTGCTGTGTGTGTGCACTTGGATGGGTCACTGTAAAAATCTGTCCCGTAAGAATAAAGCATTATTTCTAACTAACAAGGGCTATGAGATGCAGAATGAGTGCACATCTGAACACAATGATCACAATAATAAGGCTTAGAAAACCAAACAAAACTGGATGTCAAGCTTGAGGGCAAACAGCAGTTCGAAACAGCTTTTACACAAATAAAAGTGTGTGAAAGGTGGTCTCTGCACTTGCTAACTTTGCTCACACTTACATTACATTTCTGTACTGAAGAAGCAATTGAGCTATTTTACAGTGATTATGAGAAAAAGCCACCATAGAAAACTGTCTAGAAGATGTGACCATGAAAACAAGCAAATACAAAATGTTTTTGATGGCATTTACTATAGTGTGAATGAAAGATTTTGGACCCTTGTTTGACAAGTGGTTTGTGTAACAGCCATCATCCCGTTTTTTTCTCTCCAGTTATGCTGCGAATACTAATCCCTCAGAATTTTGCTTTGCTAACTGTGTTACATAACAGGACATTCACATATTTTAAGTCAGGATTGGTTGGTGCACCCATGATATATAAACCCATCATTACAAACAAGATGTGAGGTGAAAAGGAACCTCTGACAGTCCTTTGTTCCTCATCGTATGTACTGAAGCACATTTCCCAATCAAGAATAAAAGAACAGGAACGGCTTCTTGTTTGGGTGTCCGGTGTGATAAATCAAGAGGATAAAGCAGGAGGAATTTGACAGGGTGGAGTAAGGAAATACCATACTCAAGTATACCACAACTCTTCAGGTTTGCTATACACTTCAATCTAAGGAAAGGAAGTATTGTGACAGGAGGAAAAGGCTCTTTTTTTAAAACAACACATAGCTAAATTTATGTTTTAATTGTGTGGACTTATTTTCTGCAGCACCTCTCTAAGCTCAGTGAGTATTTACACCCTTTAAAAGAGAAGTAAAAAAGACACCAGCTAATT